>NC_062529.1:176374-218874 GCF_022655615.1 Tachysurus fulvidraco | reverse complement strand
GTGTGTGTGTGTGTGTGTGTGTGTGTGTGTGTGTGTGTGTGTGTGTGTGTGTGTGAGTGAAAGAGAGAGACCAAGAGAGATGATCTTGTCAGAAAAATAATGGGGTATTTGAAATATAATCTAATGGTGGATTGTCATATGAGGACAGGAGGTATGTGTGTATGCGTGTGTGTCCATGTGTTTGTGTGTGTACTGTGTGTGTACAGTGTGTGTATAGAGTGTGTACAGTGTGTGTGTTTGTGTGTACAGTGTGTGTGTGTACAGTGTGTGTGTGTGTGTGTGTGTACAGTGTGTACTGTTTGTGTGTGTGTGTGCTTGTTTGTACTTTGTGTGTGTGTGTGTCTGTGTACAGTGTGCATACAGTGTGTGTGTGTGTACAGTGTGTGTACAGTGTGTACTGTTCGTGTGTGTGTGTGCTTGTGTGTACAGTGTGTGTGTTTGTGTGTGTTTGTGTGTACAGTGTGTGTGTGTGTGTGTGTTTGTGTGGTGTGTGTGTGTGTAGTGTGTGTAGTGCATGAGTGTGTAGTATGTGTGTGTGTGTGTGTGTGTGTGTGTGTGTGTTTGTAAACAGTGTGTACATTGTGTCTGTTGTAGGGCACTTTGAGAGATGGGACACAGAAGAACAGGCACAGAGACGGGATTAGAGCAAGCAGTGTTGTGGTTTTATTTTTCTTCAAGTTTCTAGTGCAATTTAATGCAGCAGGAAGTCAGTGACAAAGAGAAAATAAATAGCTCCTTAAAGCGGTTAGAGATCAGCTGGAGGTTTCCAGACAAAAGAATATCAAAGAGACAACATCCGTTAGTTCCATCAGGCAGCTTTACCTCTCCCTAGCTTTCTGCTGTGCTCTCCTCCTGGAGGGTGAATGCTCCAGCGGCGCTCCTGATTGGTCCATGCTTTTTGGCGGGAGTTTCCGCCGCCCCGCCTCACTCTCGCTCCCAGCGGCGCTGACCATGGTGCTGAAGTTTGCGAGCTCGCGCTCAGCGCCGCTGGCCAAGGTGCTGAAACCCCGCCTTTTACACTCTCTCTCTTCTTTGCCGATGCAGAGGGCAAAGAGCGGTTTTTCCTCCATGAATGGCGCCATCACAGCCCCCCGGTTTGCTCTGAGCCCCCGACAGATAGCAGTCGTCCCCAGAGGCCATAGCGCCACGAGAGGCCATCTGCGTTCTCGTGCCGAGAAATCTTGTAAAAAGAGGAACCACCTAGCTACCCTGGCATTGGTGTCCTTTGCCTTGGCCATCCAGAGCAGGGGGGCATGGTCCGTCACAAGGGTAAAGTGCCGCCCTGCCATGTAGTACTGAAGGTCCTCAATGGCCCATTTGATCACCAGGGTTTCTCGTTTTACGGCGGCATACTTTTTCTCGGCGGGGGTCAGTTTCCGGGAGATAAAGAGGACCGGGTGCTCTTCCCCATCAAACTCCTGCGAAAGGACGGCTCCAAGCCTCGTTTCGGACACATTCATTTGTAGCATGAAGGGGCGATCGAAATCCAGATTCCGCAGTACTGGCTGTGCGGTGAGGACCTCCCTGAGCTGGCGGAATGCCCGTTCTGTGAAGCCTGTGAACACCTGGGGCATTTCTCAGACAGCGAAGTGGACATAAGGAAGGAGGAGGTCCCAAATCCTGGTCTACCACCTTTTGTAGCATCTGCTTTAGGGTTTGGTTGATGCACCCTACAAGTCCATCTGTCGGGGGTGGGGGTGGAGGTGGACAGACGTCCTCAGGTTTTTGACCTGCAAAGGCCGTGTACAGTGTGTGTGTACAGTGTGTGTGTGTGTGTGTGTACAGTGTGTACAGTTTGTGTGTGTGTGTACAGTGTGTTCAGTGTGTGTTTGTGCATGTGTGAGTGTGTGTGCATGTGTGTGTTTGTACTGTGTGTGTGTGCATATGTGTGCATGTGTGAGTGTGTGTGCGTGTGTGTGTGTGTGTGTGTGTGTGTACTGTGTGTGCATGTGTGTGTGTGCGTGTGTGTATACTGTGTGCATGTGTGAGTGTGTGTGCGTGTGTGTGTGTGTGTGTGTGTACTGTGTGTGCATGTGTGTGTGTGCGTGTGTGTATACTGTGTGCATGTGTGAGTGTGTGTACTGTGTGTGCATGTGTGTGTGTGCGTGTGTGTATACTGTGTGTATACTGTGTGTGTGTTACAGTGACTTTTTTCTATCCTTAACACACTTTGCAGCTCTGTATGTGAGTCTCCTTGTGTTGTTCCCATAGACTGTGTAGCTGTAACTGTGTGCTGTATAATTATTACTGTAATGTTTATTATAATATTATTATAACGTAATGGGGATCTGGGGAAAGTCTCTGGGCTGAATGTGTGAAATATTCCTCAAAAAATATTTAATGTGTTCATTTACAGTTTGGCATCTCATTTCTCACCCTGTCCCACAAGTGTGTGTGTGTGTGTGTGTGTGTGTGTGTGTGTGTGTGTGTGTGTGTGTGTGTGTGTGTGTACACTACAGGACATAAAATAGTGCTGCCCAGTGTACAGTCTGTAACTGACTGTTGTGTAAATTAGAGGTTGTACAATAAGAGGATTATTGTAAATGTATATGAACATCGAGTTGCAGCAGCTGATGGCAGCAGGTCCATTGAGATGTCTGTGAATGTAAGAGAACACATTTTTCTATAGAAATCCTCTCACTGTGTTTTATATCCATTAAATATTCAAGTCTGAAATCTCAGGCGATTCACAGAGATAAAAATAAATCAGTTCTCCTTCCAGTCTCCACTGAAACATGTCAGAGCACAACGTCCTCAAACGCTGATATAAAGCTGAAGTGCAATGGAATAAATATCTGCCCCGGGGTTCTGCCCCTGGGTTCGGCCCCCGGGTTCGGCACCCAGGTCCGCCCCACATTTCCATTCAGGATCTGTGTCAGGAGAGATGATACTCGCACACAACACAACACGTATTCAGCAATGCTGCTGCATGGAACTTTAAATGCACAGTGGTGTGAAAGTTTGTATTTAATGCTTCAGGCTGAAGGCTGAGTGTTAAAATGTGGTCTGTTGTGTTTACAGTTTTGAGCCAAAATGGCGGATGATGCAGACATGAGGAACGCGCTGACAAACCTGCAGGAGCGAGCGGACCAGCTGGGCGATGAAGTAAGTTCCTTTTGTGCCAAAAAAAACAAATAATCCTACATTAACCACCTTATAACTCACTCACAACATTGTGCGCTACTGCTCTCAGCCAATCAGAAACATCGTACTGCTCTCAGCCAATCAGAAACATCGTACTGCTCTCAGCCAATCAGAAACATTGTACTGCTCTCAGCCAATCAGACACATCATACTGCTCTCAGCCAATCAGAAACATCGTACTGCTCTCAGCCAATCAGAAACATCGTACTGCTCTCAGCCAATCAGAAACATCGTACTGCTCTCAGCCAATCAGAAACATCGTACTGCTCTCAGCCAATCAGAAACATCGTACTGCTCTCAGCCAATCAGAAACATCGTACTGCTCTCAGCCAATCAGAAACATCGTACTGCTCTCAGCCAATCAGAAACATCGTACTGCTCTCAGCCAATCAGAAACATCGTACTGCTCTCAGCCAATTAGAACACATTGTACTGCTCTCACAGCAGTAGTGTGTAATATATACAGATGATGTGATGACTGACAGTCCTGATAATGCAGCACTTATAGATATGAAGCAGTGAATATAATGATGGTGAGGTGTTAATCAGGGTGATTGTCTGGGGAAAGGAACTGTTCCTGTGTCTGGGAGTTTTAGTAAAGTTCTGTAGCACCTGAGAGAAGGGAGGAGCTGTAAGAGGGCGTGTCCAGGGTGTGAAGGGGCAGTAGTGATGTTTACTGCCTGGTTTCTGGTTCTTGTGTTGTACAAGTCATGGGGGGTGGGCAGGGGGGCACCAGTTATTATTTCTGCTGTTGTTACTGTGCGTTGTGGTCTGTTCCTGTCCTGTTTAGTTGCTGCACCAAACCAGATGGTGATGATGTGAACAGGACAGATTCTATGACTGCAGTGTAGAACAGCACCAACAGCTCCTGTGGCAGACCAAATGTCCTTAATTGATGTAGAAACTACATCCTCTGATGGGGTTTATGTTGCACTCCCATTTCAGGTCTTGGGAAATGTTAGTGCCCAGAAACTTGAAGGACTTGAAGTTTATCTTATTTTTCTACACATATAGAAGTTTTATTAATATACATTTTATACATTTATATTTTTCCATGTGCTGGACTGTGATGTGATTGATGTGTATTAATCAGGCTTCAACAAATAAAGATCTGTTTTATAAAGAAAATGATCAAATGATGAGTGAATAATCAATCAATAAAAATGATGTTTGTGTGTTTTCTGTCTTGTGTGTTTTATTAATCAGATGCATGTGTAAGGCATTGTGTAATTGTGTGTGTGTGTGTGTGTGTGTGTGTGTTGCAGTCGTTAGAGAGTACTCGGCGCATGCTACAGCTGGTGGAGGAGGTGAGAGCACTCACACATGCATCGATACACAATAATCAGTCCAACATGGTTAGATGCTGTGATTAGATTCAATACACAAGTTAGATTTGTTACACTGATCTGATTCAATACAGCTACTTGAATTAATTCAATTGATTCACTGAGTCGATTCATGTTTTTTTGAGTATTATTGACACATCAGATATTTCATCTAAAATGAATTATCAGCATATTATTGTGATGTCACTTCCTGTGTGAGAGCGAAGGTGATGTTTTGTGTCTGAAAATAATTCTTAAACATTAAACATACATTTCAAATTGATTCAATATAAAAGATTCAAAAAGATTTTATTTTTATTTCATATCTGATGTATGAGCAGTAATTCTAATCAAGTCAGTTTCAGGTCTGCTAAATTATTTAATATAAAAATATTTTTAATGATCTGATTTCTGCAGAATAAATATATTTTAAACTTAATGATGACGACTTTATTTGTGTCAGATGTGTGATTTCTGTTCCTGTAATGAAATAATGAAATGAGGTGAGCTTGTGACGAGGTAACGAGGATCATCTGGTCTATTTAGGTCGATAGAGCTTTATTGTCCTCAGGGGAATTATTTGTGTTGATTGCACACACACACACACACACACACACACACACACACATTTCCGCTGTGCTGTTTACTGCTGTAATCTAATTTTAGTCTCCACTTTCCTGCCACTTGACTGATTTTTCATAATGAAGTGTGAGACTCTCGAACCGAACACTCTGCTCTGATTCAATGCACTTTTACAATGAACAATTTAAAGTCAAATAAATTCTGTTCCTCATGGGGATGAGTGGTTGCTAGGTGATCGTCATCATCATCAACACACGACAGGTGGAAAACGGAGTTACTCAGCGGTGTGGACCTGAGAGAGGAGGAAGTGCAGAACCAACATTTATTAAATTCTCCTTTAAGATCTTTTTTAACATATTTAATTAGACTCAGGGGGACACGGTGTATTAGTGGTTATCATGTTCGCCTCACACCTCCAGGGCTGGGGGTTCGATTCCCACCTCCACCTTGTGTGTGTGGAGTTTGCATGTTCTCCCTATGCCTCGGGGGTTTCCTCCGGGTACTCCGGTTTCCTCCCCCGGTCCAAAGACATGCATGGTAGGTTGATTGGCATCTCTGGGAAATTGTCTGTAGTGTGTGAGTGTGTGAGTGAATGAGAGTGTGTGTGCCCTGTGATGGGTTGGCACTCCGTCCAGGGTGTATCCTGCCTCAATGCCCGATGACGCCTGAGATAGGCACAGGCTCCCCGTGACCCGAGAAGTTCAGATAAGCGGTAGAAATTGAATTAATGAATGAATAATTAGACTCAGATTAATGACTGCAGTCAAAACCAGTTTCAGTGCCACAAGAGGGCGCTGTGTTTCCAGTAGCCTGTGGGAGCTAACACAGCATTAGCAGATGCTAAGAGATTGTAGTGATACAGAGAGATGTGAGAAACACAGAGTTTAGTATCTTCACTAAAAATACTGGTGTTTCAGTGACTGATTGTGTTTCCTCTCTGTTTTGTCCTTCTGTTTCTCTCTGTGTCTCCTGCCTCAGAGTAAAGATGCTGGCATCAGGACCCTGGTTATGCTGGATGAACAGGGAGGTGAGAAGCAGAAAAATAAGCTTTACTGATGAAGGTGTGAGGCGCCGATCTGACCAGACGTCATGTGATGATCTCAGGGTTGAGGAGACCTTCCTAACTTTCTGCTTCTGTGGTTATCTGGGTCATAAAGAGAGTCGATTTCATCTCTGAGCAGAGGAGCAGCTGTTCAATCTCTCCCCATCTTCTTATTCCTCTTATTCTGGTCTCCATAATCCTGACTCATGTGCAATGTGTTTTGTATTAAAACTGAGTCAGAGTCAGAGTCAGAGTTAGGAATCTGATTAAAGAGTGTGACGCTGCTACATCATTCATCTAAAATCACCAACAGGAGAACACACACAATCACTTACACACACACAATTACACACACCCATACACACACACACACACACACACACACACACACACACACACACACACACAAAGAGACACACGTTATGTTAACGAGGATCATCATTAAACAGCGATTATCTGAGTAATTACTGTAAAGTGTCAATAATTAACAGTCACCCTGTAGGTGTATAATCACTGACTGTAGCTCGTCTGCAGCTCTGCTCAAAATACTGCCACCTAAATGTGTGTGTGTGTGTGTGTGTGTGTGTGTGTGTGTGTGTGTGTGTGTGTGTGTGTGTGTGTGTTGTTCTTTAACTGAACTCATGATTAATTTCAGAACAACTGGAGCGTATTGAAGAAGGGATGGATCAGATCAACAAGGACATGAAGGAGGCAGAGAAGAACCTGACAGACCTGGGGAACCTCTGTGGACTCTGTCCTTGTCCCTGTAACAAGTACGTCACGTCTCATGCAGTTACTGACTTTAGCTATTTATTTATCTATCTATCTATCTATCTATCTATCTATCTATCTATCTATCTATCTATCTATCTATCTATCTATTTATTTAATTAATATGAACTACAAGTGAAGCAGTAATGTAATGCTTTTATAAAGGTTGCTGTTTATTTAATTAAAAAATAAAAGTTCCCTGTGTCTCTGAGCAGATTTTATAAAGTGCTTTCTGATTTTCTTCTCTGTATAAATCAGTCGTGATTATTTTACACTTTGCACATAATTCATGATTCACAAGGATGTCTATTCAGAAATTCATATTTGTAGACATTTGAATGTGTGTGTGTGTGTGTGTGTGTGTGTGTGTGTGTGTGTGTGTGTGTGTGTAGTGTGTGTAGTGTGTGTATTCTGTGTAGTGTGAAAGTGAAAGTGAAGTGACACCAATCCAAAGTACACACACACACACACACAGCAGTGAACACACACACAGTGAACACACACCCGGAGCAGTGGGCAGCCATTTATGCTGTGGCGCCCGGGGAGCAGTTGGGGGGTTTGGTGCCTTGCTCAAGGGCACCTCAGTCGTAGCTGGCCCGAGACCTGAACCCACAACCTTAGGGTTACAAGTGAGACTCTCTAACCATTAGGCCATGACTGCCTGATGTGTGTGTGTGTGTGTGTGTGTATGTAGTGTATGTCGTGTATGTGTGTAGTGTGTGCGTGTGCATGTGTGTGTAGTGTGTGTAGTGTATGTAGTGTATGTGTGTGTGTGTTAGGGCTGCACGATTTAGGGAAAATGTCATATTGCGATTATTGAGGTCAATATTGCGATTGCGATATAATAAACAAATGGTATCATGAGTTAACTTGTTTGGTTCTCAGGGAAAATGCACACAGATTAGTGATAATGCTGAAATTTGTGTTTCTAAACTCAAACTAGCAACAACAACAAACATGTAAAACATTTTCAAATTAAAATATAAAATAACACATTAATTCTGATTAATGAAAAGCCTAAGATCAAATCTGTAGGTGTACAGTGTGTGTGTGTGTGTGTGTGTGTGTGTGTGTGTGTGTGTGTGTGTGTGTATATATATAACATACATACACATATATAACATATATAAATTATAAGTAAATTTCCAACTTAATGTAATTAAACTTGATTACTTACATATACATTAGCTTTTAAGCCTAATTATTAATGTTGATTATGATGTGATTGTGACAGGGGACGAGGTTTCAGGTTGGGGGGAAAGAGTTTTTTCTGTCACCACTTTTGAATAAGAAACAATATCAAGGCTATAAAACTTGTCAAAAATCACAAAAGTATCAGTGAGAAGTTGAGAACACGTTTAAACAGTACACACACTCGGACTTTAAACAGTACACACACTCGGACTTTAAACAGTACACACACTCGGACTTTAAACAGTACACACACTCGGACTTTAAACAGTACACACACTCGGACTTTAAACAGTACACACACTAGGACTTTAAACAGTACACACACTCGGACTTTAAACAGTACACACACTCGGACTTTAAACAGTACACACACTCGGACTTTAAACAGTACACACACACACTCGGACTTTAAACAGTACACACACTCGGACTTTAAACAGTACACACACTAGGACTTTAAACAGTACACACACTCGGACTTTAAACAGTACACACACTCGGACTTTAAACAGTACACACACTCGGACTTTAAACAGTACACACACCCGGGCTTTAAACAGTACACACACTCGGGCTTTAAACAGTACACACACTCGGACTTTAAACAGTACACACACTCGGACTTTAAACAGTACACACACCCGGGCTTTAAACAGTACACACACTCGGACTTTAAACAGTACACACACCCGGGCTTTAAACAGTACACACACTCGGGCTTTAAACAGTACACACACTCGGACTTTAAACAGTACACACACTCGGACTTTAAACAGTACACACACTCGGACTTTAAGCAGTACACACACTCGGGCTTTAAACAGTACACACACTCGGACTTTAAACAGTACACACACTCGGACTTTAAACAGTACACACACTCGGACTTTAAGCAGTACACACACTCGGACTTTAAACGGTACACACACTCAGACTTTAAACGGTACACACACTCGGACTTTAAACGGTACACACACTCAGACTTTAAACAGTACACACACTCTGACTTTAAACGGTACACACACTCACACTACACACTGAGATTCTATCTGTCTCTCTTTTTCTCTCAGACTGAAAGAGCGAGGGCAGAATTGGGGAAATAATCAGGATGGTGTTGTCTCCAGTCAGCCTGCTCGTGTGGTAGATGAACGTGAGCAGATGGCCATCAGCGGTGGATTTATTCGCAGGTCTGGTTTTATATCAATACAGATATAAAGTTGTTTTTAAAAGGCTGTTTGAGTCCCTGTTCTGTCCAGAGGAGAATATTGTACACTGAGAGAATCAACACAAAGCTGCCTAGTGTAAAACTCTGACACCCTCCAATGGTGAGTTTAATAAGATGAAATTGTCTCCAGAGTGACAAATGATGCCCGTGAGAATGAGATGGACGAGAACCTGGAGCAGGTCGGGAGCATCATCGGGAACCTGCGTCACATGGCTCTGGATATGGGCAACGAGATCGACACTCAGAACCGGCAGATCGACAGGATCATGGACATGGTGAAAAACAAGATCTGTTATTATTGTACTTGGCACATACATTTATGTGTGTGTTTGTCTGTAAATATATAAATCTACGGTCTATATAATTATATATTTAACATTTTGTGTGTCTCAGGCTGATTCCAACAAAACGAGGATTGACGAGGCCAACCAGCGCGCCACAAAAATGCTAGGAAGTGGCTAAAAGTCCACAGAAATTACTATCCTTCTGTCCCACTTCCTTTTTCCTCTTCTATATATTCACTCGATAGCTTTACACACACATGTATACACACACACACACACACACACACACACACACACACACACATTGTAGAAGTTGCTTTTCTCTATTATATAGCAGTGATTCATGATTCATGATTCATTCCTTTTAAATGACTCCTTTAATTGACCTGCAATCACGAACAAATCTCACACTGATTCTGAAAATTAAGAAACTTTTTAACTTCCTGTCAGTTAAAGTTGTAGAAAATATAAAAAAAAAACCTTCTGAACCGAAATGACATGAACTCAGAAAATGCCAATACTCTTATCAGTTAGAATCAGCACAAGTTTATAGTTATAATGTACAGATTATAGGTATTTAAAGAGAGTAATCATCAAGTCTCGTGCTGGTCCAGTGACACCTGGACCACCCAGGCAGAGAACTAACCCAGCCAATGAAGGGTTAACTCTCAGCGCCGGTCCCAGGCCCAGGTAAAATGGGAGGGTTGCACAGGGAAGGGCATCTGGGGTAGAACCTGTGGACCAGATGATGTGCTGTGGCGACAACAACATAGAGATTAATCATCAACACCTGAGTCAAATAAACAAATGAATCAAATTGAATTGAATCTGACTCACTTAAATGAGTAGTTAGAAGTAAGTTTAATTAGTGATTCATGATATTCATCACTCACATAACCACATGCTGTAAATACACACGCACTCTGTTCTGTACATCTAAGTGTATGTATATATACAGTGCAGCATCTGATAACTAATGTGAAGCTGTTTTGTTTTTTAAATATATGTATTTAATCTTTCCTGAATAACACGTAACAACAGATCACTACACATCTAATTATATTCCATCTGTCAAACTTCCTCTTGCTCTCTCTCTCTCTCTCTCTCTCATACATACATTATACATCTCTCTCATACATACATAAGAGAGAGAGAGAGAGAGAGAGAGAGAGAGAGAGAGAGAGAGAGAGAGAGAGAGAGAGTTATATGTCCTGTACACACTTGTAGTGTATAACTCCAGTATTGTGTCTAGTTTACGTCTACTTTTTCATGGACATGTTGAATTTGCACACGAGATTCAGACAAAGATAATCAGACATACAAGAAGGGGAAGGAAACAGAGATTGGAATAAATGATGTGTGTGTGTGTGTGTGTGTGTGTGTGTGTGTGTGTGTGTGTGTGTGTGTGTGTGTGCTAAAACCTGGCACTGTTTAGCTCAGCAGTTGAGAGATTCTCAGATGGAAATGAGACAGATTTAAAGTTTAAAGTTCATGATGTGCTTCAACATCAAAGTTGATCTGAATGTAAAACCTTCATCCTGCTCCCTTTACTACTGGGTCACACTTTGTGTTCAACTCCATAGAGAATATTGTGAAGGAAAAAGACAATAAAAATGCAAGAGCTCTAAATGAGCAGAACATCATGTATGGAAAAGAAACTGAATCATTTCTCAACTATTTTCAGCTTTACTTTAAATAAACATGTGAGACGGTAAAGTGTTAATGCTGTGATGATGATGATGATGATGATGATGATGATGTTGGAAAAGCTGCATGTCACTCCAACACACTGATCCTCTTTTAGCTCTGGATTATGTGGGATTAAGGTTTAACACACACACACACACACACACACACACACACACACACACACACACACACACACAGACAGAGAGAAAATTATTTACAATTTAATTCACTAATGCTTTTCTGTTCTCTCTCTCTCTCTCTCTCTCTCTCTCTCTTGCATTAATCCCATCTGGCTCTGGGTTGTGTTCCAATCCAATCATGTTTTCAAGGCACCTCATTCACTTCCTCTTATCTGGCCATTTTATAGCAGGTCAGAATGCACTGCTGTAGTCCAACTGTTCATTAAAATGTGTCAAATAAATGATGCTTATTTACATTCTCTGGATTTATTCCTCCATCTGGAGTGTGATGGCGCTGCTGCGCTCAGAGGAGGGTTTAGAAAATGTGTGGAGCATCAAGGAAGAATCTTCAAGATGATTCACACTGAAAAGGTGAGAAATGTGTGTCAGAAAACAGAGCTGACAAAACAGAGCTGACATAAAACAGTACTGACATAAAACAGAGCTGACATAAAACAGTACTGACATAAAACAGAGCTGACATAAAACAGTACTGACATAAAACAGAGCTGACATAAAACAGTACTGACATAAAACAGAGCTGACATAAAACAGTACTGACATAAAACAGCTGACATAAAACAGTGCTGACATAAAACAGTACTGACATAAAACAGAGCTGACATAAAACAGTACTGACATAAAACAGAGCTGACATAAAACAGTACTGACATAAAACAGAGCTGACATAAAACAGTACTGACATAAAACAGAGCTGACATAAAACAGCTGACATAAAACAGTACTGACAAAACAGCGCTGACATAAAACAGTACTGACATAAAACAGTACTGACATAAAACAGAGCTGACATAAAACAGTACTGACATAAAACAGAGCTGACATAAAACAGCTGACATAAAACAGAGCTGACATAAAACAGTACTGACATAAAACAGAGCTGACATAAAACAGAGCTGACATAAAACAGCTGACATAAAACAGTACTGACATAAAACAGAGCTGACATAAAACAGTACTGACATAAAACAGTACTGACATAAAACAGAGCTGACATAAAACAGCTGACATAAAACAGAGCTGACATAAAACAGTGCTGACAAAACAGAGCTGACATAAAACAGAGCTGACATAAAACAGTACTGACATAAAACAGAGCTGACATAAAACAGAGCTGACATAAAACAGTACTGACAAAATAGCGCTGACATAAAACAGTACTGACAAAACAGAGCTGACATAAAACAGAGCTGACATAAAACAGAGCTGACATAAAACAGAGCTGACAAAACAGAGCTGACATAAAACAGAGCTAACATAAAACAGAGCTGACATAAAACAGTACTGACAAAACAGAGCTGACATAAAACAGAGCTGACATAAAACAGTACTGACAAAACAGAGCTGACATAAAACAGAGCTGACATAAAACAGTACTGACAAAACAGAGCTGACATAAAACAGAGCTGACAAAACAGTGCTGAAATAAAACAGTACTGACATAAAACAGTACTGACATAAAACAGTGCTGACAAAACAGAGCTGACATAAAACAGAGCTGACATAAAACAGTGCTGACAAAACAGAGCTGAATTAAAACAGTACTGACATAAAACAGAGCTGAAATAAAACAGAGCTGACATAAAACAGTACTGACATAAAACAGAGCTGACATAAAACAGTACTGACATAAAACAGAGCTGACATAAAACAGAGCTGACATAAAACAGTGCTGACAAAACAGAGCTGACATAAAACAGAGCTGACATAAAACAGTACTGACATAAAACAGTACTGACATAAAACAGAGCTGACAGAAAACAGTACTGACATAAAACAGTCCTGAAATAAAACAGTGCTGACATAAAACAGAGCTGACATAAAACAGAGCTGACAAAACAGTGCTGAAATAAAACAGTACTGACATAAAACAGTACTGACATAAAACAGAGCTGACAGAAAACAGTACTGACATAAAACAGTCCTGAAATAAAACAGTGCTGACATAAAACAGTACTGACATAAAACAGAGCTGACAGAAAACATTACTGACATAAAACAGAGCTGAAATAAAACAGAGCTGACATAAAACAGTGCTGACATAAAACAGAGCTGACATAAAACAGTACTGACAAAACAGAGCTGACATAAAACAGAGCTGACATAAAACAGTACTGACATAAAACAGAGCTGACATAAAACAGTACTGACATAAAACAGTACTGACAAAACAGCTAACATAAAACAGAGCTGACATAAAACAGAGCTGACAAAACAGTACTGACAAAACAGAGCTGACATAAAACAGTACTGACATAAAAACAGTACTGACAAAACAGAGCTGACATAAAACAGAGCTGACATAAAACAGTACTGAAACAAAACAGTACTGACATAAAACAGAGCTGACATAAAACAGTACTGACATAAAACAGAGCTCACATAAAACAGTACTGACATAAAACAGAGCTGACATAAAACAGCTGACATAAAACAGAGCTGACATAAAACAGTACTGACATAAAACAGAGCTGACATAAAACAGCTGACATAAAACAGTACTGACAAAACAGCGCTGACATAAAACAGTACTGACATAAAACAGAGCTGACATAAAACAGTACTGACATAAAAAAGAGCTGACATAAAACAGTACTGACATAAAACAGAGCTGACATAAAACAGAGCTGACATAAAACAGTACTGACATAAAACAGAGCTGACATAAAACAGCTGACATTAAACAGAGCTGACATAAAACAGTGCTGACAAAACAGAGCTGACATAAAACAGAGCTGACATAAAACAGTACTGACATAAAACAGAGCTGACATAAAACAGTACTGACAAAATAGCGCTGACATAAAACAGTACTGACAAAACAGAGCTGACATAAAACAGAGCTGACATAAAACAGAGCTGACATAAAACAGAGCTAACATAAAACAGAGCTGACATAAAACAGTACTGACAAAACAGAGTTGACATAAAACAGAGCTGACATAAAACAGTACTGACAAAACAGAGCTGACATAAAACAGAGCTGACAAAACAGTGCTGAAATAAAACAGCTGACATAAAACAGAGCTGACATAAAACAGTACTGACATAAAACAGAGCTGACATAAAACAGTACTGACATAAAACAGAGCTGACATAAAACAGTACTGACATAAAACAGCTGACATAAAACAGTGCTGACAAAACAGTACTGACATAAAACAGAGCTGACATAAAACAGTACTGACATAAAACAGAGCTGACATAAAACAGTACTGACATAAAACAGAGCTGACATAAAACAGTACTGACATAAAACAGAGCTGACATAAAACAGCTGACATAAAACAGTACTGACATAAAACAGAGCTGACATAAAACAGTACTGACATAAAACAGAGCTGACATAAAACAGTACTGACATAAAACAGAGCTGACATAAAACAGTACTGACATAAAACAGAGCTGACATAAAACAGTACTGACATAAAACAGAGCTGACATAAAACAGTACTGACATAAAACAGCTGACATAAAACAGTGCTGACAAAACAGTACTGACATAAAACAGAGCTGACATAAAACAGTACTGACATAAAACAGAGCTGACATAAAACAGTACTGACATAAAACAGAGCTGACATAAAACAGTACTGACATAAAACAGAGCTGACATAAAACAGCTGACATAAAACAGTACTGACATAAAACAGAGCTGACATAAAACAGTACTGACATAAAACAGAGCTGACATAAAACAGTACTGACAAAACAGAGCTGACATAAAACAGTACTGACATAAAACAGAGCTGACATAAAACAGTACTGACATAAAACAGAGCTGACATAAAACAGTACTGACATAAAACAGTACTGACAAAACAGCTAACATAAAACAGAGCTGACATAAAACAGTACTGACAAAACAGAGCTGACATAAAACAGAGCTGACATAAAACAGCTGACATAAAACAGTACTGACATAAAACAGAGCTGACATAAAACAGTACTGACATAAAACAGAGCTGACATAAAACAGTACTGACAAAACAGAGCTGACATAAAACAGTACTGACATAAAACAGAGCTGACATAAAACAGTACTGACATAAAACAGAGCTGACATAAAACAGTACTGACATAAAACAGTACTGACAAAACAGCTAACATAAAACAGAGCTGACATAAAACAGAGCTGACAAAACAGAGCTGACATAAAACAGCTGACATAAAACAGAGCTGACATAAAACAGTACTGACAAAACAGAGCTGACATAAAACAGAGCTGACATAAAACAGAGCTGACAAAACAGTACTGACAAAACAGAGCTGACATAAAACAGAGCTGACAAAACAGTACTGACATAAAACAGAGCTGACATAAAACAGAGCTGACATAAAACAGCTGACATAAAACAGAGCTGACATAAAACAGTACTGACAAAACAGAGCTGACATAAAACAGAGCTGACATAAAACAGTACTGAAATAAAACAGTACTGACATAAAACAGAGCTGACATAAAACAGTACTGACATAAAACAGTACTGACATAAAACAGAGCTGACATAAAACAGCTGACATAAAACAGAGCTGACATAAAACAGTACTGACAAAACAGAGCTGACATAAAACAGAGCTGACATAAAACAGAGCTGACAAAACAGTACTGACAAAACAGAGCTGACATAAAACAGAGCTGACAAAACAGTACTGACATAAAACAGAGCTGACATAAAACAGAGCTGACATAAAACAGAGCTGACATAAAACAGAGCTGAATTAAAACAGTACTGACATAAAACAGAGCTGACAAAACAGTACTGACAAAACAGAGCTGACATAAAACAGTACTGACATAAAACAGTACTGACAAAACAGAGCTGACATAAAACAGAGCTGACATAAAACAGCTGACATAAAACAGAGCTGACATAAAACAGTACTGACATAAAACAGAGCTGACATAAAACAGCTGACATAAAACAGTACTGACAAAACAGCGCTGACATAAAACAGTACTGACATAAAACAGAGCTGACATAAAACAGTACTGACATAAAACAGAGCTGACATAAAACAGTACTGACATAAAACAGAGCTGACATAAAACAGTACTGACATAAAACAGTACTGACAAAACAGCTAACATAAAACAGAGCTGACATAAAACAGAGCTGACAAAACAGTACTGACAAAACAGAGCTGACATAAAACAGTACTGACATAAAACAGAGCTGACATAAAACAGTACTGACATAAAACAGAGCTGACATAAAACAGAGCTGACATAAAACAGAGCTGACATAAAACAGAGCTGACATAAAACAGTCCTGAAATAAAACAGTGCTGACAAAACAGAGCTGACATAAAACAGAGCTGACATCAAACAGTACTGACATAAAACAGTACTGACATAAAACAGTACTGACATAAAACAGAGCTGACATAAAACAGTACTGACATAAAACAGTGCTGACATAAAACAGTGCTGACATAAAACAGTACTGACATAAAACAGAGCTGACATAAAACAGTACTGACATAAAACAGAGCTGACATAAAACAGTGCTGACATAAAACAGAGCTGACATAAAACAGTACTGACATAAAACAGAGCTGACATAAAACAGCTGACATAAAACAGAGCTGACATAAAACAGTACTGACATAAAACAGAGCTGACATAAAACAGCTGACATAAAACAGTACTGTACATAAAACCAGAGCTGACATAAAACAGTACTGACATTTAAAACAGAAGCCTGACATAACAAACCGCTGACATAAAACAGTACTGACAAAACAGAGCTGACATAAAACAGTACTGACATAAAACAGAGCTGACATAAAACAGTACTGACAAAACAGCGCTGACATAAAACAGTACTGACATAAAACAGAGCTGACATAAAACAGTACTGACATAAAACAGAGCTGACATAAAACAGTACTGACAAAACAGTACTGACATAAAACAGTACTGACATAAAACAGAGCTGACATAAAACAGTGCTGACATAAAACAGTACTGACATAAAACAGAGCTGACATAAAACAGAGCTGACAATAAAACAGTCGACATAAAACAGTACTGACATAAAAACGAGCTGGACATAAAACAGTACTGACAAAAACAAGAGCTGACATACAACCAGTACTGACATAAAACAGTACTGACAAAACAGAGCTGACATAAATACAGAGCTGACATAAAACCGTACTGACATAAAACAGAGCTGACATAAAACAGCTGAACATAAATACAGTACTGACAAACAGCGCTGACATGATACATAGTACTGACAGAAACAGAGCTGACATAAAACAGTACTGACAAAACAGAGCTGACATAAAACAGTACTGACATAAAACAGTACTGACAAAACAGAGCTGACATAAAACAGAGCTGACATAAAACAGTACTGACATAAAACAGAGCTGACAAAACAGTACTGACAAAACAGAGCTGACATAAAACAGTACTGACATAAAACAGTACTGACAAAACAGTACTGACAAAACAGAGCTGACATAAAACAGAGCTGACATAAAACAGAGCTGACAAAACAGTACTGACAAAACAGAGCTGACATAAAACAGTACTGACATAAAACAGTACTGACAAAACAGAGCTGACATAAAACAGAGCTGACATAAAACAGTATTGAAATAAAACAGTACTGACATAAAACAGAGCTGACATAAAACAGTACTGACATAAAACAGAGCTGACATAAAACAGCTGACATAAAACAGAGCTGACATAAAACAGTACTGACATAAAACAGAGCTGACATAAAACAGCTGACATAAAACAGTACTGACAAAACAGCGCTGACATAAAACAGTACTGACAAAACAGAGCTGACATAAAACAGAGCTGACATAAAACAGTATTGAAATAAAACAGTACTGACATAAAACAGAGCTGACATAAAACAGTACTGACATAAAACAGAGCTGACATAAAACAGCTGACATAAAACAGAGCTGACATAAAACAGTACTGACATAAAACAGAGCTGACATAAAACAGCTGACATAAAACAGTACTGACAAAACAGCGCTGACATAAAACAGTACTGACATAAAACAGAGCTGACATAAAACAGTACTGACAAAACAGAGCTGACATAAAACAGAGCTGACATAAAACAGTACTGACATAAAACAGAGCTGACAAAACGTTACTGACAAAACAGAGCTGACATAAAACAGTACTGACATAAAACAGTACTGACAAAACAGAGCTGACATAAAACAGAGCTGACATAAAACAGTACTGAAATAAAACAGTACTGACATAAAACAGAGCTGACATAAAACAGTACTGACATAAAACAGAGCTGACATAAAACAGAGCTGACATAAAACAGTACTGACATAAAACAGTACTGACATAAAACAGAGCTGACATAAAACAGTACTGACATAAAACAGAGCTGACATAAAACAGTACTGACATAAAACAGAGCTGACATAAAACAGTACTGACAAAACAGAGCTGACATAAAACAGTACTGACATAAAACAGAGCTGACATAAAACAGTGCTGACATAAAACAGAGCTGACATAAAACAGCTGACATAAAACAGAGCTGACATAAAACAGTACTGACATAAAACAGAGCTGACATAAAACAGCTGACATAAAACAGTACTGACAAAACAGCGCTGACATAAAACAGTACTGACATAAAACAGAGCTGACATAAAACAGTACTGACAAAACAGAGCTGACATAAAACAGTACTGACATAAAACAGTACTGACAAAACAGAGCTGACATAAAACAGAGCTGACATAAAACAGTACTGACAAAACAGAGCTGACATAAAACAGTACTGACATAAAACAGTACTGACAAAACAGAGCTGACATAAAACAGTACTGACATAAAACAGTACTGACAAAACAGAGCTGACATAAAACAGTACTGACATAAAACAGTACTGACAAAACAGAGCTGACATAAAACAGAGCTGACAAAACAGTGCTGAAATAAAACAGAGCTGACATAAAACAGAGCTGACATAAAACAGAGCTGACATAAAACAGAGCTGACATAAAACAGTACTGACATAAAACAGAGCTGACATAAAACAGAGCTGACATAAAACAGAGCTGACATAAAACAGAGCTGCACAGAAATAATGAACTGACCTTATAGTCATAAAACAGATCATTCTAAGAATTTCTAAATAAGAAAATGTTGTATGGAGATGATGATGTGATCTCTTGTGATCTCTTGTGATCTTTAGGATGCAGAACCATGGAACATGTGAAGAACCAAGAGTATTAAAAAATCATGAATTAATAGGTTAACAAATTCATTAATAATGTTAATAATATAATTAATGAATAAATAAATGAAAATGTATAATTTATTATTATCATTCTTCTATTTTAATATTTCACAGAATTTATTTTTTTATTTTAATATTTAAAATTCACAGCAGTTTAATGAATGGTGGACTTTACACACACACACACACACACACACACACACACACACACACACACACACACACACACACACACACACACACACACACACACACACACACACACACACACACACGCACACACAATGATGTCTTAACACTACAACAGCACTACTGCCCCCTAGTGTCCACTACAGGCACTTCCAGCTACTACACTCACTGCAGAGCTGCTGGAGGCGATAATAATCACATCATTTCACAAAAACAGAGACACAAAGCCGAATGAACACACAACATTATTTTCTTACGTAGTTTCTATGTTGCAAAACACTAAAAGAAAAAAGCGGCACGAGCATGCGCAGAGACAACGCGGTGCTCACGCATGCGCAGTGACAAGGCGGTGCTTACGGCGAATACGCATGCGCAGTTGTGACAGCGTTTTGGTAATAGCGCCTGTGTTACGGCGGTTTGTTAGCTATTTTACTGCTAGTTGTGGTTTATTCTGGATTATTTATTTACAAACTTTAAAAAGGTGACACTTTAATGGACTTCCGCGGATTATGACCAAGAAACGAGTGCACCAGAAGACGCATTTAATATATTTAACATTAATAAATTCGTCACACAGGTAAATACGGTATGCTAACAATGCTAATGCTAACTGAAATAAACAGGGTTTAAGATAAATGCTAGCAGCTAATAAGCTAAACGGATCTAATGTGTATACTCAGTGTTCTGATTATAACACTAGACAAAATAATTAAACAAGATTGGAATTGAAATTAAAACGTTCCTTGTGTCCAAACGTTGTAGCTTTTAGCTTCACTAGCTAGCGGTAATGCAGCGGTGCGTTAGCCTGCGCACGTGCAGCTAGTTGGTTTTTACAATAATAACTGACAGGATGTTTGACTAGTTCGCAAGTCAAGTCTGATGGCAAGAAGAAACTGTTACAGTCTAGTTGTGAGGCCTGAAGACTTTAGTACCTTTTATCAGATGGCAGGAGTGTCTGTCTGTGTGAGTGTCTGTCTGTCTGTCTGTGTGAGTGTCTGTCTGTCTGTCTGTGTGAGTGTCTGTCTGTCTGTCTGTGTGAGTGTCTGTCTGTCTGTGTGAGTGTGTGTCTGTCTGTCTGTGTGAGTGTGTGTCTGTCTGTCTGTGTGAGTGTGTGTCTGTCTGTCTGTCTGTCTGTGTGAGTGTGTGTCTGTCTGTCTGTGTGAGTGTGTGTCTGTCTGTGTGAGTGTGTGTCTGTCTGTGTGAGTGTGTGTCTGTCTGTGTGAGTGTGTGTCTGTCTGTCTGTCTGTCTGTGTGAGTGTGTGTCTGTCTGTCTGTCTGTGTGAGTGTGTGTCTGTCTGTCTGTCTGTGTGAGTGTGTGTCTGTCTGTGTGAGTGTCTGTCTGTCTGTCTGTGTGAGTGTGTCTGTCTGTCTGTCTGTGTGAGTGTGTCTGTCTGTCTGTCTGTGTGAGTGTGTCTGTCTGTCTGTCTGTGTGAGTGTGTCTGTCTGTCTGTCTGTGTGAGTGTGTCTGTCTGTCTGTCTGTGTGAGTGTGTCTGTCTGTCTGTCTGTGTGAGTGTCTGTCTGTCTGTGTGAGTGTCTGTCTGTCTGTCTGTCTGTGTGAGTGTGTGTCTGTCTGTCTGTCTGTGTGAGTGTGTGTCTGTCTGTCTGTCTGTGTGAGTGTGTGTCTGTCTGTCTGTCTGTGTGAGTGTGTGTCTGTCTGTCTGTCTGTGTGAGTGTGTGTCTGTCTGTCTGTCTGTGTGAGTGTGTGTCTGTCTGTCTGTCTGTGTGAGTGTGTGTCTGTCTGTCTGTCTGTCTGTGTGAGTGTGTGTCTGTCTGTGTGAGTGTGTGTCTGTCTGTGTGAGTGTGTGTCTGTCTGTGTGAGTGTGTGTCTGTCTGTGTGAGTGTGTCTGTCTGTGTGAGTGTGTCTGTCTGTGTGAGTGTGTCTGTCTGTGTGAGTGTGTCTGTCTGTGATGATCACAGAGGGTTTGGGTGTGTGTGTCTGTGTGTCTGTGTGAGTGTGAGAGTGTGTGTGTCTGATGATCACAGAGGGTTTGGGTGTGCGTGAGTGTGTCTGTCTGCGTGAGTGTGTCTGATGATCACAGAGGGTTTGGGTGTGTGTGTGTGTCTGTGTGTCTGATGATCACAGAGGGTTTGGGTGTGTGAGTGTGTGTGTCTGTGATGATCACAGAGGGTTTGGGTGTGTGAGTGTGTGTGTCTGTGATGATCACAGAGGGTTTGTGTGTGTGAGTGTGTGTGTTTGTGATGATCACAGAGGGTTTGGGTGTGTGAGTGTGTGTGTTTGTGATGATCACAGAGGGTTTGGGTGTGTGAGTGTGTGTGTTTGTGATGATCACAGAGGGTTTGGGTGTGTGAGTGTGTGTGTTTGTGATGATCACAGAGGGTTTGGGTGTGTGAGTGTGTGTGTTTGTGATGATCACAGAGTGTTTGGGGCACTAAAGAGTTGAACATAAAACATTTCTTCAGTTCCTTCTGATGTTCCATATTGTGTGTGTTTCAGTAAGGATGTGTGACCTGGCAGCTCAGGTGACCAGCGGGCTGCTGCATTTTCCTGCAGTGACGGTGGAAGCTTTAGGAGAAGATGAAGTGACTCTGGACTCAGTGCTTCATGGGAAATTCACGGCAGGTCAGTGATCTCACACCTCCTGTGTCACTGCACACACTTACATCATCATGTTTATATTATCTGTGACTCATATGAAGGTGTGTTTATGAATGTATACTACGACCTATATGAAGCCTGACACAGGAGCACAAATACTACAGCTCTTTATGAGCCTATTTTAGTATGAGCAGTATAACACAACTGCATGTTAGATGTGTGTGTGTGTGTGTGTGTGTGTGTGTGTGTGTGTGTGTAATATTATCAGCATGAGCATTATTTTTTATTGTAACTGAAGCTGATTAACTTTTCCCTATAACGTGTGTTTGATTAGAGTGATGTCACTTCCTGTTTGTTCAGGTCGCAGTGTCTTGGTGTGGTTGGCGTGTGGGCCGCACTTGGAAGTGGTTCACGCAGCCACAGGTGAGCGGTTCTCTGCGTATCGCTTCAGTGGTGTGACAGATCACCTGCAGCCGTGTGTGACGGCAGTGAGAGAGTTCAGCTGGCTGAAGCGCAGTGGGCTGCTGGTGGGTCTACAGGAGGATGAGAGCAGCATGCTGTGTCTCTACGACCTTGGAATCTCGCGCGTCATTAAAGCCGTCGTCATTCCGAACAGGGTGCGGTTTATTCAGATGATTATCAGCAGCTACCTACCACAAGGTTGTCTGGTAGCTCAGTGTAGTGATGTTCTCTCTCCCCAATCAGATCACTGCAATCGAGCCTCTGGTGAGTTACGGAGGAGCGAGTACGAGCACGCAGCACCTGCACCAGAGCCTGCGCTGGTTCTTTGGTGTGATTGCCGTGGTAACAGATGTTGGACACATCCTGTTGGTGGATCTGTGTTTAGATGATTTCTCCTGCACTCAGACTGAACTGGAGGCCTCAGGTGAGATGGGCTTGACCACACATGAGGCTTTAGTTCAAGTTCAAGTTCAAGTTTATTTATATAGCACATTTACAAACAGCCACACGGCTGACCAAAGTGCTTTACAGTGCATTTGATATTTCAGATACACTTAAAAAATACACAATAAGATAGTACAAGAAACTAAAATAAAAATTATTAAAAAAAAATAAAAATAAAATAGCCAGTTTAAGTCCATAAGATGTAACAGACATAAACCCCTGGGCAATCATGAAAAGGCTAAAGAAAATAAGTGGGTCTTTAGCATGGACTTAAAACTAGAAATGGTGGGTGCCATCCTAATCTCTAGTGGCAGGGAGTTCCATAATCTAGGACCGGCCACAGAAAAGGCACGCTCTCCTCTACGCTTGAGCCGTACACGAGGGACAACCAACAAAGCCTGGTCAGATGAACGGAGACTTCTAATAGGAAAATAGGGATGAAGAAGTTCAGATAGGTAGAGAGGAGCGGTATTATGGAGAGACTTATAGACAAAGAGTAAAATCTTAAAATCTATTCT
This sequence comes from Tachysurus fulvidraco, assembly GCF_022655615.1. NCBI lineage: Eukaryota > Metazoa > Chordata > Actinopteri > Siluriformes > Bagridae > Tachysurus > Tachysurus fulvidraco. The sequence continues at coordinate 194,998 of NC_062529.1, read as the reverse complement.
CTGAGAAATCGGAAGCCAGTGTAGAGATTTGAGAATGGGAGTGATGTGTTCATGTTTGCGACAACTGGAGAGGAATCTGGCAGCAGCATTTTGAACGAGCTGGAGACGCGTAATCTGAGTTTTAGATATACCGCAATATAAAGAGTTACAGTAATCTAAGCGAGAGGTTATAAACGCATGAACAGCCATTTCTAAGGTCTTAGGGGTAAGAAGGTGTTTAATTTTGGAGAGAATCCGCAGTTGGTAAAAGCTAGACCCGATAACGGACGAGATGTGTTTGTCAAATTTTAAGTTCTGATCAATAAAGATGCCAAGATTCTGCACCCGTGAAGATCTAAAAACAGATAAACTCTCTAGATTGAAGCTTGAGGACTGAGAGTTCTCATTTGGGCTAAACATTATTACTTCAGTCTTTTCTTCATTTAAAAACAGGAAATTTTGTGCCAGCCAAAATTTAACCTCTTCTAAACATTTTAGAAGAGATGAGATTGCTGAAGGATTGTTTTTCCTAATTGGTAAGTAGATTTGGGTGTCATCAGCATAGAAATGAAAAGATACACCGTGTTTCCGGAGAACAGAGCCCAGGGGTAGCATGTATAACGAAAATAGAGAAGGAGCTAAAATAGAGCCTTGTGGAAGGCCATAGGACAGCGCGGCAGGGGCGGAGGAAAAGTTACCCAGTTTCACTATGAATTTTCTGTCAGTTAGTTAAGACTGAAACCAGCTTAAAACATTTGCTTTTAGACCTACCCAGGTCTCAAGCCTCGATAATAAGAGGGAGTGGTCTATGGTATCAAAAGCAGCTGATAAATCTAAAAGAATAAGAACCACAGAATCTCCGGAGTCAGTAGAAAGATAAATGTCATTTAAAACTCTCAAAAGGGCAGATTCAGTACTGTGAGCAGACCTAAAACCCGATTGAAAAACCTCATAGATACAATTGTTATTCAGAAAACTTTGAAGTTGATTTAGCACAATTTTCTCCAGAATTTTTGACACGAAAGGCAAGACAGAGATAGGTCGAAAGTTTTTTTGAATAGAGGGGTCCAATGAGGGCTTCTTGAGCAAGGGAGTAACAGTGGCAACCTTTAGGTTGGCAGGGACTGAGCCAGTTTGCAGGCACTTGTTCATCAAAGACAGCAGGCCTGGACCAATTGAGTGAAAGATTTGCTTTAAAAATTTTGGGTGAATTATGTCACTGGGACAAAATGAGGGTTTGAGCTTGTCAATCACCTCCTTCAGTTGGTGGAGGTTGATGAGCTCAAAAGCGTTAAAAAATGCTGGGACATCTGACGTGATTGGGGAAGAGATATGGGTTATAGTGGGCCGAACACTTAGCCTTAGTTTAGTGATTCTGTCCCTAAAAAATCTCGAGAAACCTTCACAGACAGAAACAGAGGCAACAGGCATAGATTTAACAGAAGGATTTGTCACAGATTTAATGATAGAAAACAATACCTTAGGTTTAGAGTGGTTTCTTTCAATTAAAGAAGAGAAATAAGCGGCTTTCGCAGATTTGGCTATAGACTGGTAAAATGTAAGAGAGTCTCTAAATATCTGAAGAGAAACATGCAACCTGTCCTTTTTCCATTTACGTTCTGCCTTTCTGCAAAGTTGTCTTTGGAGACGAGTCTCAGCATTTTGCCAAACTTCAGATTTTAATTTTTTCTTGCGAGGTTTGAGAGGAGCAGTTGCATTTGTAATCTCAAGCCAGGCAGAGTTTAAGACTCCAAGATGTTGGTCAGCATCCAAGTCAGGTAATGGCTGCTCCAGGAGCAACTGTGAGCAGCATTTGGCAAAATACGAGTTAAAATTAGTGCTAAACTGTAGGGAATAAAAACGTGAAACATTTTCAGATGTATTTGAATAGTGAGAGATGACTGGAAGAGACAAGGAGAATAATATAGGCTTATGATCTGAGATCATAGTATCAGAAAGCACAATATCAGCCACATCAAGTGATAGAATATCATAACATAAGATAGAACATAACATAAGATAGAACCAGATCAAGCATAAGATAGAACCAGATCAAGCGTATGTCCCTGGATGTGTGTGGGGTCACTGATCCACTGGGATAGGTTAAACGTTTCGAGCAAGTTCAGAAAGTCATGTGAAAGGGGCAAAGACGGACAGCAAACATGCACGTTAAAATCGCCCACCAATAAAAAGCGATCATAACTCACAGCAATATTGCCGATTAGTTCAGTGAGATGCTGTATAAAGTCCGTGGTCGAATGTGGAGGACGATAGATCACCCCTAAACAAACCGGACCATTCCAGTCTAAATGAAGTATCTGAACTTTAAAGCTGGTAAATGTCATAGTCGGAGTCAGACGACAGCGTTCGGATAGAGAGCTCTTTAAGATGGTAGCTATGCCCCCTCCACGTCCGCTCGGACGAGGCGTATTAAAAAATGTACAATCTGCGGGGATCAGGTCAGAAAACGGCTTTAAATCACCAACCTTTATCCAGGATTCCGTGATAAACATAAAGTCCAGGTTGTGGGAAGAGTAGAAGTCATTTAATACAAAAGTCTTATTCACCAGCGAACGGGCATTTAATAATGCCATCTTCGGTGAGGAGAAAGTAACAGGTGAAGAGGGCGCTCTTTCCAGCTCACGTAGATTGTTGTGTGTAACTCCTCGACACCAGGAGCCGAGACCAATTCGGTGGATACCGGCACCGCAAGCATGGTAATGCTCAGGGCTCGGATGCGAGGGTGAGACAAAGCGAAGGCACCTGTGTGACATATCTAGCGGGCGCCGAAGCGCATAGCCGCCACACATTGGCTCATAGGAAGGATCCCCAAGAAAGTTTGCCCGCAGATGAGCTTTTTAGCTTTAATGGGATTAACTGTCAGAAAAATGTCAATCACTTTACATCAAATTTCAAATGTATATTTTGATGAATATTAATGATGAGAATGTAAAAAAAAGTAGTTAACATGTCATTGTGTATCTTACGTTACCTGTAACATTGTGTTGTGTTAATCAGATCTGGAGGTGGTGAATAAATGTCCGTCTGATATCCCGCGTCTGAGAGAGGGAGTCACTCAGCAAGGACGCCACCTTTGTCTCCAGCTGTGCAGCCCCACAGGGATCGGGGTCTCGGCTCTGCACTTCATCAGCCGCACCAATCAGCTCGCTGTGGGCTTCACCGATGGCTTCCTGCAGCTCTGGAACATAAAGACTCTCAAGAAAGAGTGAGTGAGATGCCATCATCATCATCATGTGAAATGTGTCATCATAAATGTGCTTAAAGAATCTGCTCAGGATTGTGGAGCTGTTTTTGATGATGTGTTCTGTATAATTTACAGATATCACTCTCAGCTGGAGGGGGGCAGAGTCCCTGTGTATGCCTTTAACTTCCAGGAGCCAGAGAATGACCCGAGGAACTGCTGTTACCTGTGGGCTGTTCAGTCAGCTCAGGATCTGTGAGTCTCACACACACACACACACACACACACACAGAGTGAGCTTAGTGTTTAAAACATAGTGTTGTATAATTGTGTGTGTGTTACAGTGAGGGTGATGTAGTCAGCCTCCATCTACTGCAGCTGGCGTTTGGGGAGAGGACGTGTTCAGCATCAGGGAAAATAGTCTATGAGGTAAACTGACAGCATCTCTAAATACACTGCATATTGTCAAGCAGGACAAGTACAGATGCTCTGTATTGTGTGTGTGTGTTTGTGTGTGTGTGTTAGGGTCTGGAGTACTGTGAGGAGCGTTACAGTCAGGATCTGAGTGGTGGTGTGTTTCCTCTAAGAGCTCAGGCTACACACACTCGTCTGCTCAGCTCCCAGACCATTGAGAAGTTCCGCCATCATCCTGACAGAGAGGACAGTGTTAATGAAGGTCACTTTAATATCATAACACCACAGAAATACTCTCTGCTCCTCAGTCACTGGCATCACTGTACTTTACTTTGTTACTTCAGTTCAGTAAAATAAAGGTGTGTTTATTCTGCCTGTGCGAACAGGACAAACTCAGACTTATCTCACTGTTACATGCTCGTGTAAATATGATGGCATTAGCATTATTTATGTTGAATAATAAACCACACTGCAGTATAATAGTGTAACTGAACTATTCTGTATGTTTTCTGCCCACAGTGGCGTCTCCTGACACGAGTGTGTTGGTCTTCAGCTGGCAGGTGAAGGCGTACGGACAGGGCCAACCTTCCACCTTCATCGGAGTGTTTGATATTAACAGATGGTATCATGCACAAATGCCTGATTCACTGAGGTAGGAATATTTCTGTGGAACATCAAAAAAACATGATAGCCATTTATTTAAGCATCGTTACATGAGGGCAGTTCTAGTCACAGTACGGTTAAATGTTTCATATATTCCTCTGATCATCTCCTCTTATGGAGCCACAACATCAGTCCTTTATCAGCAATCATTTAGTGTTGGGCCTGTGGTGAACTCGGTCTGTGGTGAACGCGGCCCGTGGCGAACTCGGTCATACTCTCATCATCTCAGGAAGTTTTTCCTCATCACCATCACCTCAGGCTCGATCATTAGAGATATATATTTATACAGATTTATACAGATATATATTTATATATAGTATTTTAAATTAATTTTAAACTGTAACTGTATGTTTAATTATTTTATTCTTATTTTTTATTATAATATATACTTCTTTCTTTTTTCTCTCTTCTGTCTCTGTTCTTCTGTAAAGCTGCTTTGAGATGATGTGAATTGTTCAAAACACTAAACAAATGAATTAAATTTGAAAACACATTTTTGACCCATGCCCAAAGTTCCCCCAGAAGCCCCAGCTGAATAAAGTGTCTTATTTGTATTATTAATTTTAGTAGCTGTTACTCCTGCAGTTTGCTGTGTGACTTTTATGATGGAAATGTTGTTCACTTCATAAGTTATAAACTGTCTGGACCTGAAAACCCCATATAACGTGTCCTCAGGGCGGGCGAGTCTCTACAGAACTGCCCCTATCTGGCTGTGTGGTCTCTGGATTCTGTGGTGGAGGTGACTCAGTCCTGCCCCCTGCTGGACATGGTTGTTTATGAGCGCAGTCTCAGTAGAGCACTGCCCCACACCTGTCCTCCTCCGGAGCAGTTTTACAACCCTAACACATACAACTTTGGCAAGTGTATACACACACACACACACACACACTCAATTCTACAAACTAAAACTAACTTGTTCTTTAGATATGTTAGTCTCAGTGTCCTGGATTAGAGAAGTTAATGTTAGTTAATGTGTGTTTATTTAATGTTGATTTATAAGTGTGTTTGTGTGTGTGTGTGTGTGTGTGTGTGTGTGTGTGTGTGTGTGTGTGTGTGTAGATGCAAGCTGTCTGTTCAATGCTGGAATCGTCCACTTCACTTGCTCTGGCTATCAGAAAGAGGTCAGTCTGCTGTTTATAATCAGTGTTTTATGTGTCCTGGTATGAGCCCAGTACTGAGTGGTTCTGGTTCCGGTCCTGCTTGCAGACTCTGACTTATCTGAAGAAAGCCGTGTTGAGTCTGAGTGATGGGATTTCTAATGGATTTTCCCAGTGCCTAATGTCTGGCTTGCTGTCCTCTCGGCTCACGGACGTTCAGCCGTCCAGCCTGTCTGAGGTAACCGTCACGACCGTCACATGACTGTTTGAGGTTAAAGCCCTTTGTTGGTTGTGTTCACTGCTGTCTGTAATTCCTATATATGTAGAGTGTCAGTTAAACACACACCGTTTAATATCCGTCGTTCATTTGTATTGCAGCAGGAGCAGCTGGACGCCATTTTAACCACAGCAGTCGAGACCAGTGCTTTGGGTCTGATCACTGGCTGCATTAAAAAGTGGATCAGTGACGGTGAGCTCCAGCCGTCAGCTTTGTGCAGTTTTATTATTAGTGTTATTGTGTCTAATGATTTAGTGCTTATCTTTGGTCTATCAGTATTTAGTGTGTTTAAAGCTCTGTACAAACGTACTGGTCCCCTTCACCTTACAGAGCAGCTCGGTTCTGCAGCACATCTGCGCTACATCCTGGAGTGGGCCTGGGACAAGGTGGTCAGAACCAAACAGGATCTGGACGGCATATGTAAGTGTGTTCAGTGCAGGAATAATCATCTCACAGTGTGGGTTAAGTTACAGACTTCCTCCAGTTCCTGTGACGACTCGTGGGGTTTTGGGTCTAGATCATTTTACCTCCAGAATGATGCTATAAGCTGATAGTCATGTATAATGTCATGTACACACTCTCTCTCTCTCTCTCTCTCTCTCTCTCTCTCGCACAAGTTTATATATATATATATATATATATATATGTTGTATTATTTATTAAATAATAAATCAGTGTAGAACTGAGTAATGTATATTTCAGTTTGTGGTGTATTTATGATTAATATGATCCATATCACTCCCTACCGTACGTGTGTGTGTGTGTGTGTGTGTGTTCAGGTGCTCCGTTATTCGACAGCTCATCTAATTTTACTGATCCTCAAACACTGCAGCTTCTCCAACACAGTCAGAGACTACTGAGTAACCTCTGTACCATCCTGCACTGTCTGCTGATGGAGGCTCAGGAGCTCACACAGAGAGGTCTGTCTCTGTCTGTCTGTCTGTTTGTCTCTCGCTCTCTCTCTTTCTGTCTGTCTGTCTCTCTCTGTCTGTTTGTCTCTCTCTCTGTTTGTCTCTCGCTCTCTCTCTTTCTGTCTGTCTGTCTCCCTCCCTCTCTCTTTCTTTCTGGCTCTCTCCCTCTTTCTCTCTGGCTCTCTCTCTCTCTCTCTCTCTCACACACACACACACACACACACACACAATAATAAGTAGATTATTTAATAATCATTAAGCACACAGCTACATATCTGCTCTCATTAAATATACATAAAATTATGAATATACACAAATATGCAGATTTGGACCCGCCTTGTCCTGGTGGAGTCTATACATAGCTCCACCCTTTTCTTTGTTATCCCTATTTCTGTGTAAAACTATCAGTTTAAAAAAAATGGAGAACTGTAAATGTTTGTGTATCAGGAGAAGGTGAAGGTTGGTCATGAGCAGAACTGTAATAAACACCCTTTTGTAGTGTTTAGTGTGAACACATGACCTCATCATTAAGTGTGTCTGATGTTTACGTGGTCAGTCGTGTCGTGTGTTGTAGGTGTATTCGGCCTGGTGAATAAGTGCATGGTGTCGAGTCTGATCTCTCAGTATGCTCAGGTGGTGCTGTGGTTCTGTCGCACCGGTCTCCTCCCAGAGAGTGCTGGTAATAACCTCCACCTCTACTTCCGTTATTTCACCTCCACCAACATGTATATGAAGTGATTTTACATTTTACAGATGAGGATGTGCTGCAGATCTCAAGACCTTTTTACAGTTTCTCTGTGATAAAGAATTATTACACGGGGCAGAGGGCGGAGCTGCACAGACTTGCTAAGTGAGACACAACATGTTAAACATCACATTAAACTCCTCTTCAGCTGTGACATTAAGGCTGAACAAGTCAAACTTAGGCTCCAGTTGATCATAATCCCTCTTTTTTTCAGGGATAAGTGGGATGCTGACTGTCTGATGATCGATGGCCTGGTGGCTCAGTGCGGTGAGCGTCTCTCAGACCTGTGGCAGAGAGACGAGGGTGGGACGGGGCAGTACCCACCTCCATCACTACACGTAATCATCTCCATACTATTAATCAACACAACCCATGATTTACATTTAAATAAGTTCTCAGAGGAACTGCACGCCTGATCTAATCTGCTGTTAGCATTTACAGATAAACGAGCAGCGTCTGATGAGACATGTGTCTGTGGGAAACTCATTAGATTTACAGAAAGGATTTTAATGACCAACTTTTGTTGTTGTTATTTTTCTACATTTTCCCACAGGCTCTGCTGGACTTGTACCTTCTGGAAAATGTTGAAGAATCTACCAAACATGCGATTGTATCCTTCCATGTCCTGTTTCTGTATGAATGATCACATTTGGGTGACTATATAATGACATAAAGTATAAAGGAGCTGAGAGCTAGATGAAGCTGGATAAAGGGAATTGACTGGGAAAAAAACTTTGTCTAAATAGAGTTTAATTTCATTAACTAAATGGCATATAGAGTTATTTAATTGTAGTAAAATCATATTTGTGTCTTTTTAGATTGATCTAGTTGTTAGTTTTGTGCTTTTTGAACCTTAACCAAGTCTCCAGGTGATTTATTTACTCCTGGATGTGATGTACTCGCTGCCGAATAAGAGCGGAGCTTCAGTGGAATCTTTCCCCACAGCGTTCTCCATCCCCATCGGCTTAGTGAAGCTTGTACAGGGCCTGTGGTTACTCGATCACCACGACCACGAGGTATCACACACTATGTACTGTTTTGATCTACATGTAAAAACACACACTGACTCAGAGATGGTCGTAAGAGCAAAGCGGTAAAGATGGAGTTTTATTTAGCTGCAGCAGAAGGAGTCTTCCTTCCTTTCCCTGCTATACGTGTGTGTTGGTGTGTGGGTGTGTGTGTTTGTGACCTCTGTCACCTCAGTAAGGTCAGATCTTATCAAGCACACACTCACACTCCCTTAAAGTTCATATGGCATGGAGGTTTATGACCTGAACACTTATGACCTGGGCCTCCTGCTCTCTCTCCCTAGTCTAACAGAATTTACTATGAAAGCACATATACACACTCATAAGCACATATACACACTCATAAGCACATATACACACACTCATAAGCACATATACACACACACATAAGCACATATACACACTCATAAGCACATATACACACACATATACACACTCATAAGCACATGTACAGACTCATAAGCACATATACACACACACATAAGCACATATACACACTCATAAGCACATGTACAGACTCATAAGCACATATACACACACATAAGCACATATACACACACATAAGCACATATACACACACATAAGCACATATACACACTCATAAGCACATACACACTCATAAGCACATATACACACTCATAAGCACATATAAACACTCATAAGCACATATACACTCACATAAGCACATATACACACTCATAAGCACATATACACACTCATAAGCACATATACACACTCATAAGCACATATAAACACTCATAAGCACATATACACTCACATAAGCACATATATACACACATAAGCACATATACACACACATAAGCACACATACACACACATAAGCACATATACACTCACATAAGCACATATATACACACATAAGCACATATACACACACATAAGCACACATACACACACATAAGCACATATACACTCACATAAGCACATATATACACACACATAAGCACATATACACACACATAAGCACATATACACACACATAAGCACATATACACACACATAAGCACATATACACACACATAAGCACATATACACACACATAAGCACATATACACACACATAAGCACATATATACACACACATAAGCACATATATACACACACAAGCACATATATACACACACATAAGCACATATACACACACATAAGCACATATATACACACACATAAGCACATATACACACACATAAGCACATATACACACACAAGCACATATATACACACACATAAGCACATATATACACACACATAAGCACATATATACACACACATAAGCACATATTAACACTCATGATATTTAACATTTCTAAACTACAATGTTTTTTTTTTTCACGTCGAATTTTAAATTAATGTACAAGTTTCCCCCCCGCCCCCACCACAGAACTCTCTGGATCTTCTCCTCCACCCATCGGTCTCTTCGTGTGTGTGGGCTTGGCAGCACTCTCGGGTTCTGCAGGCTTTGATGATTCAGAACAAACACAGCACAGCACTGCACTACCTGCACATGATGAAGCCCTCCATCACCTCCACCCCCTTCACCAAGCTGTGTGTGTCTGTACTGTTGCACAACAGGTACGCGCGCGCACACACACACACACACACATGCTTCTCATCCAGAAACTCTTGTGTGTTCACGGTCTCACTGTGTGTGTAGGTGTTTAGTGGAGGCGTGGACCTTGTTGAGGCAGCAGGTTAATAAACTGTGTATGGACGAACTGCTCAGATTTTTCTACGAGATGTGTCAGGAGCTGGGATTAATGAAGGAGCTCCTCAAGCTACCGCTCCGACCTGCTGAACAGGTGTGTGTGTGTGTGTGTGCGCCTGCCTGTCTGTCTGTCTGTCTGTGTGTGTGTGTGTGTGTGTGTGTGTCAATGCCTCTCCAGCTCTCTGCCTGCCTGTCTCACTGTTTTTAAGCATCTAGGAAAGTGATCCTTGTAGATAGACAAAAACGTTATCAGTCGTGTGTGTGTGTGTGTGTGTGTGTGTGTGTGTGTGTGTGTGTGTAGGAGTGTTTAGAGTGCTTCCTGCAGGAAACAGGAGGGTTTCAGAACCGAGAGCTCCTCATGGTCCACCATCTCCAGCAGGCCAACTATGTTCCTGCGCTGCAGATCAACCACATGCTGAAGATGAACCTGGCTGTGAGTTTCACTTCATTACTAAAGTCACCAGTTATAAATCATCATAAGGGTTTACAGTAACAAGCAGCACAAGTCATTAATGATCAGCCCAGTTACATGATGGTAGAAATGTTTGTGATGTTAAATAAGTGTAAAGTAAACAGACCTGCTGTGTTCTCCAGGGTGATCGAGATCCTAAGATGAAGGAAAGATCAAACACCAGAAACTCCATCATGAGTCAGTATGGGAAGGTGTTACCACGTGCTCAGCGGAAGCTGGCAATGGACCGTGCCAAGCCGTACCAGCACCCGTCCACCGTCCTCACAGAAGGTACACACACTCCTATCAGAGTTACAGGAGAAGAAATGTTACTCCCTGTTTACTCTCTACTTCCTGTTCCAGTTACGAGGCCTCAGCCGTTATCCACCGTGGCTAAACGCTCCACTAACGAGAACGTCCTGAGCAGAGCGGCCTTCATTAAAACTGTCCTCACAAAGATCGAGGAGGTGTGGATTGGAAAGGGTGCTACACCTGAACCCTCCCCTCTCAAGAGGTGTGTGTGTGTGTGAATGCATGTGAGTGTGAATGCGCACACACTTATTTATGAGTTATTTCTATATAAATAAGATTTTGTTGTTTTATTTTTCAGCCCAAAAGCCCCTGATGCTCGGGGGTCCAGTCCCAATCCCACAACCTTACACATCCATGAGGCGTTTGTAGGAACACCGATTAACATGCTGACTAAAAGGGTGTCCAGGTAAACTGATCACTTACTGTGTCCCTGTGTCCTTCTGTCCTTCTGTCCCTCTCCTACCCCATAACACAGTAAATATTACAATAACTGTTCTGTAAATAATAATAATTGTGATTACAGACTCTTAGACCTGGCAGTGCAGCCGATGTCCCAGATGTCCCCAGAATCGTCTCACACTCCGATGACACCGCATGTATCCAGCAGCTCCTGGGCTGCACCTAAACACATCAGCAGGGCTCCTGAGCTCAGTCTGTTACACACACCTCAAGTAGTGAAGGTGAAGCAGCACACACACTCTGTATACACACACACACACACTCTGTATACACACACACACTCTGTATACACACACACACTCTGTATACACACACACACTGTATACACACTCTGTATACACATACACACTGTATACACACTCTGTATACACATACACTCTGTATACACATACACACTGTATACACACACACACACTGTATATACACACACATTCTGTATACACACACACACACACTGTATATACACACACATTCTGTATACACACACATTCTGTATACACACACACACACTGTATACACACACACACACTGTATACACACACACACTGTATACACACACACACACACACTGTATACACACAGAGTGTGTATACACACACACTCTGTATATACATACACACTGTATATACACACACACACACACACACTCTGTATACACATACACACTGTATACACACACACTCTGTATACACACACACACACTGTATATACACACACACACTCTGTATGCACACACACTCCTTATACACACACACACACTCTGTATGCACACACACTCCTTATACACACACACACACTCTGTATGCACACACACTCCTTATACACACACACACTCTGTATACACACACTCTGTGTGTGTGTATATATATATATACTCCATACACGCACACACTCTGTATGCGCACACACTCTGTATGCGCACACACTGTGTATATATATATACTCCGTACACACACACACACACACCTCTCTCACACACACACCACATTTCTGTGATGTATATTTTAAAGGTTTTTTAATGAACACAGTTTCCTCTTTCCCCTCTGACACAGAGAGCTCGAGCTTTAGCTGCTTCTGGTGCAGTTTTCTCCTCCTTCACCCCTCAGTCCATCCTAAGGAGCAGTCTTCGCCCCACTCCTATAGCCACGCCCACTGCTTCACCTGCCCGATCAGCCACACCCCCATTACGTCCCAAAGAGAGTCGCATCACTTTCATGGAGGAAATTCAATCTCCAGATGTGCCTAAGAGTTCCTCCCTGCACTGGGGCAACGGGGTAAAACACCTGACACCCAGATATGCAGATATCCTCACACACCAGCACCACATATTGTAGTGTGCACTGGTCATGTGACCTACGTTTACAGGCTATAGACTAAATCATTATTAAACACAACTCAGAACTTTTTCTCTCTTTCTTTCTACTTTAGCTCACTGCAGTTGAAGTTAGCGAGCTGAAGCGCCCACACCTGCCACCGGAGGGCGGAGTCGAGGGATGGAGTGAACATTCCGGTGAAGAAGAGGAGGATATAAAAGAACCCAGTGCAGCAGTCCTGCCTTCATTAAAACAGAAGTTGAGCCTCGAGTCAGAGGAAATGAATGAAGTTTTAACCCCACCAGAGCGCAGGCCCAGTCTGGGGCATGACACAAGTGCACTCTCTGTCCAATCAGATGCCACACTGGAGTTCCACAATGCTCCTGCAGGGCAATCACATAACCGGCCGGATGAAGACGATGAAGTCGTCGCTCAGCCAGAGACAGACACGGCCACCAGAATGTTTTCTGCTGAAGAGCTGAGTGTCTATCGGGAAATGGGAACTGATGAGAACGTTGTGACATTGGAGCTGCAGCCAGAGTCAGAAGAACATGCGAAAGATGATGCTGAGAAAAGGCTCAAGGAATCTGCTGCAGAAAGAGAAGTGCAGAACGTTCCAGGTGTTTCACTAGAGGAGTCAAATCAGGATGATTCAGTGTACCATGAGACAGCTTTAGTACCACGTGGACCGATCAGAACCTCTGTAACGTCCGAGATGATGATCAGAGAGGAGATGAAGGACTCTGAACCAGCTCCTGCTCCACCATCAATCTCTGATGATGCTTTCACTGTGGAGGAACCAATCAGAGATCGGCCCAAAGACTCGGAGTCGCACGAAGCAGCTGAACACACAGAGGGAACTAATGAGCCAATCGGTGAGCTCCGTACTGTTAATGAAGAACTGAAGGACAAACCCGAGCCCATGGAGACCTCAGGTGAGACGTCTTAAGTGGTGGAGACAGATCTGTCTTCTGTGACTTGTCCTTACTTATAAATAAGTTTATGAAGAATTTCTCTTTTCAGATCTGGACGAGTTTGTGGAGCGGGAATTATTCTATGATCTCTCCCCCCCACACCTCCCCCCCAACAGTAAAGAGAGTTCAGCGGCCATCAGGTGACACTCATCACGATAATCACTTCCTTTATAGATTTGTCTCGTCCTTTTGTATTTATTTCACTTGTTTACATTGCAGCGCTCCATGTGGGTTTGTTAGAGATGGAGCTGAGGACGATGCACAGAAAGATGTCACGTCGTCTGAGGCTGCGACCTCAGAGTCACCATGTGAGCAGCTCTTCAGCATTTATTAAGCTGGACCATAAGATCTTACGCATGTTTAACATGAAAGCTGTGTTCTCTTAGCTGTAGTCAGCCTGAACGACACTGAGGAACTCTCCAGCACTGAGGAGGAGGATGTAGATGAAGAGGAGGAGGAAGACTCTGGCAGTGAGGTGGAAATTATAGAGGAAGTTAAAGGAAACGGGACCCAGCAGAGCCTTTACCTGCAGGACCTTCTACCTGAGGAGCAGTTCCTTGAGGAGCAGGCGGCAGCTGTGTTGAGCCTCATCACTGACCCACAGCTGAAGGTCAGAGCTCTGAGACTTGAGCACACACACTTTAGTATTTCTGTTCATTTCATCCGTTTCCCCTGATCATTTACATATTTAATTAATTATTTTATTTATTAAATGTTTAATTTCCTTTTTACTTAAAATGGTTGTTTTATTATTCTGTTGTTTGTGTGTGTTTGTGTGTGTGTGTGTGTGTGTGTGTGTGTGTGTGTGTGTGTGTGTGTGTGTGTTTGGACTGAGCAGGTGATGGATGGCTGTGAGGAAGAGGACGGTCAGGTTATGGTGGTTGGACTGAGACCTGCACACCTGACTGATGAAGTTGATGTGTGCTACACCGAGCTGAAGCCCTCCACCACCCTGCTTGTTCCTATCGAGCTGGCTGCTGAGCATCAGGAGCTCCTGCAAAGGGCTGAGCTGCCAGAGGTCACGCTTCCTGTTGGCTCCAATAACTTCTCCCTCATGCTGGAGGCAGATGATGAAGAACCAGCAGCTTTAGAAATGGATCCCGAGAACGTTCTCAGTCTAAAAGGGAACACAGAGAGTGCTGGAGATTTGGAAGAAGAACCAAATGTTAACCAGAATGCAGTTAGTGTGGTGCATGATGTTCAAGAACCTGAAGAAATGTTTAAAATTGAGGAGATGCCTTCAGAAACAGTTGTACCAGATGTTGTGGAACCTAATAAACCAATAGAGAAGGTTAAGGAACAGGAAACGACTAAATCGGAACCAAACACAGAACTCCAAACTGATGAAGCAGCTGGAGAAGTTCAGACACCGTCAAACTTAGAAGCAGTAGCAACTCCTGAACCACTTAAAGAAGATGAATCTGATGAAAAAGCAGATGAAGTTCAAGCAGAGCAGACAGATGAGAAAAGGCCAGATTTTTATCCTGAGGATGAAGCTCAAACAGCACAGGAATCCAATGAGAAACCATTGGAACACGCAGAGGAACCTGTGAAGGAACATATGACTATAGAGGCTTTTGATGAAGCTGATGTTTGTGTCAGTAGTCAGCTTCAAGATCCTGGTTTGACGGTGGTCATGGAGGACGGTTTCACCCATAATG
Organism: Tachysurus fulvidraco; assembly: GCF_022655615.1. Taxonomy (NCBI): domain Eukaryota; kingdom Metazoa; phylum Chordata; class Actinopteri; order Siluriformes; family Bagridae; genus Tachysurus; species Tachysurus fulvidraco. The sequence goes on along the minus strand of NC_062529.1, from coordinate 179,787 downwards.
AGAAAATACCAGATGAGATTATTACAGAAGCTTGTGAGATGGTTCCAGCAGCTGAAGATTGTGTTTCTGATGCTTATGAAGCTGAGCAGGAAGATACTAAGCTCAAGGAAGCCATAGAAGCCACAGCTAAACTGAAGGAAGTCCATCGAAGCCCAGCAAGAAGAGGAAGGATGACCGTTACGTGTCCAGTAACCATGATGGAATCTGAGAGAGAAGCTTCTGAAGAGGCTCAAAGTGAATCAAACTTGCCTTACACACCGAGACGTGTAACAAGGAGCAGCAGGCAGCTGGTGGTGGAGCCTGAAGTTCTCATCACACCAAGGAGAAGCACAAGAAAAACAGATTCTGAAGTCATGGTGGAGAAGGTCCCATCAACAAAAGCAACTCCATCACGCAAGACTCCACAGAAAGCTACACCCAGGAGAGGTTCTCGCAGTACAAGGATCTCAGGTGCAACTGATGTTCAGAAAATGGAGGAAAACTCGATTGTTGAACATCCGAGTGCGAGAAAGACAAGAAAGGTTGGTGCAGCAGTCGGGGTTCCAGAGGCGATTCCTGAGGAGAACTCTGTGGAACATCAAGCTAACGTTAAAGCCAGTCCTAGCAGGGTAACTCGCCAGTCAAGCAGAAGGCTGAGCTTAACACTGGAGAGCTTCCACATGGATTCAGATGTCCAGAACACAACTTTAGTCACACCACCGAGGAGCAGAAGGAAAGCCAGAAGCACTACAGAGGACAGACCAAGCAACGAGACGTACGTAGTAGACGGCGCACACCTTCAGAACGTTTCCAGACGGCTGACGAGGAGCCGACACTGGAATAACGGCGAGGAACTTGAGAAACCAGAGAACTTGGAATCCACCAATCTGTTGGAGAATGCTTTGCTAGAGAGGCTGAATAATGAAGCTAAGGAGTGTGAAGTGGTTACTGAGATAGTGCGCGCCAAGCGGCGGCCAGGATCTGTAGCTCCATCTGTGGAGCGTGAAGACCAGAGTGCTGAAGCTCAGGAGTCACTGCTTTCTACTGAACAGCAGCAGAAGAAAGCTGCACCATCTGTTAGAAGAACGAGAGCCAGCAGAGCACCGAAAGCCGAGACCTCACCTGTTAGTGACCCCACGTCTGGAGCCGAGAGAGGTTCGTGTCCCATCTCTGAATGCTGGAAGCTCACTTTGTGTTACATGTTTGTGAAACGTGTTTTTCTGGTGCAGGAACGTCGAAACATCTCACTGTGTCTCCTCCTCTGACTCGAACGAGACGAGCAACCAGCGTCACTGGCAGTAACTCTGAGGTGAGAAGCTCGCTTCATGTGGCTGATGTTCCTCTAACAGCACGTGACACTGGAGACTCCTTCCAGAACAAACCAGCACAAGATCTCCAGTTACAGCGTTTACTTTACAGCATTAATCAGCTCCTGAGCTCCAGACCACATCTCAGGGGCTGTGTTACATCACACACACACACACACACACACACACACACACACAGGAGCTCTGTGTTAGTGATGTTACATCACTCACACACACACACACACACACACAGGAGCTCTGTGTTAGTGATGTTACATCACACACACACACACACACACACACACACACACACACACACACACACACACACACACACACCACACACACACACACACACACACACACACACACAGGAGCTCTGTGTTAGTGATGTTACATCACTCACACACACACACACACACACACAGGAGCTCTGTGTTAGTGATGTTACATCACTCACACACACACACACACACACAGGAGCTCTGTGTTAGTGATGTTACATCACACACACACACACACACACACACAGGAGCTCTGTGTTAGTGATGTTACATTACACACACACACACACTCAGGAGCTCTGTGTTACTGATGTCACACACACACACTCGGGAGCTCTGTGTTACTGATGTTACATCTCTCACACACACACACTCAGGAGCTCTGTGTTACATCTCACACACACACACACTCAGGAGCTCTGTGTTACATCTCACACACACACACACTCAGGAGCTCTGTGTTACATCTCACACACACACACACTCAGGAGCTCTGTGTTACATCTCACACACACACACACACACTCAGGAGCTCTGTGTTACATCTCACACACACACACACTCAGGAGCTCTGTGTTACTGATGTTACATCACACACACACACACACACAGGAGCTCTGATGTCACATCACTGTGATGAATGTTCACCTCTTCCTGTTTTCTCCCATAAAGGAAAAGATTTTATCAGACGACGCTGTGGTGGAAGTTGAAGCAGATAAAAGGAGAAAGAAGAGAACGACCAAGTAAATATCTCTCTCTATCGCTTCTCTCTCTCTCTCTCGCTTCTCTCTCTCTCTCTCTCTCTCCCTTCTCTCTCTATCGCTTCTCTCTCTCTCTCGCTTCTCTCTCTCTCTCTCTCCCTTCTCTCTCTATCGCTTCTCTCTCTCTCTCTCTCCCTTCTTTCACTTCTCAATCCTCTCTCTCTCTCTCGCTTCTCTCTCTCTCGCTTCTCTCTCTATCGCTTCTCTCTCTATCGCTTCTCTCACCTCTCTCCCTCTCTCTCTCGCTTCTCTCTCTCTCTCTCTGTCCTTCAGCTCCTGTCAGATTCACTACTGTATTAAACTCCAACACTAAATGTATCTGTTTATTTTCTCTCTGTAACAGAGCGAGAGCTGAACCTGAACCTCTGATGGTGGACCTTCTGTCTCCTGCGGCGAGTCCAGCAGAACCTGTCCAGAGGAGGAAGACGTCCCCCGAAAGGGAAGCTGCAGCTCCAAAGATGAACCTGCGGCGGAGACGCATGATGGAGGCCATTTTCCCCAAACCAGTCACACGCAGGAAGAAACTTTAACACATTCATCTTCCTCTTCATCTTCATCATCACCACAAGAGTTTTATTTTCCCCTCCAGCTTCCTGTGTGTGTGTGTGTGTGTGTGTGTGTGTGTGTGTGTGTGTGTGTGTGTGTGTGTGTGTGTGTGTGTGTGTGTGTGTGTGTGTGTGTGTGTGTGTGTGTGTGTGTGTGTGTGTGTGTATGTGTTAAACTGCCTGATTTGTACCAGGACTTTTTGCTGCCTGCTGTTTTCTAATTAAGGAACTGATTTTTGATGAATAAATAAAGCTCTAATTTTGAATTTTATATAAAATAAATAATTAAAGGTTTGCGTGACGTTTACAGTCCAGTGCAATGAGGGAAGCAGAACAACACACAAGTCTTAAGTTTTAAATACCTGCATTTCTACAAATGTAAATAGTCTTTTAGGGACGTTCTCAATAAAATGTGATGCCTGTGACTGAGTTTGTTACTCGTTATTTCCTTATTGTTTAGTTTACACAAACTGCCTCATTGTTTACTGCCCTGCTTGCTGTCCTGGCATTTAAATTGCCCTGAGATGCCCAGCTGAG
>NC_062529.1:168874-171374 GCF_022655615.1 Tachysurus fulvidraco | reverse complement strand
TGTTACTGTTTATTTCCTCTTTGTGTTAGTGTTTATTTCCTCTTTGTGTTAGTGTTTATTTCCTCTTTGTGTTAGTGTTTATTTCCTCTGTGTGTTATTGTGTTTATTTCCTCTTTGTGTTATTGTGTTTATTTCCTCTTTGTGTTAGTGTTTATTTCCTCTTTGTGTTACTGTTTATTTCCTCTTTGTGTTAGTGTTTATTTCCTTTTTGTGTTAGTGTTTATTTCCTCTTTGTGTTAGTGTTTATTTCCTCTTTGTGTTAGTGTTTATTTCCTCTTTGTGTTATTGTGTTTATTTCCTCTTTGTGTTATTGTGTTTATTTCCTCTTTGTGTTACTGTGTTTATTTCCTCTTTGTGTTAGTGTTTATTTCCTCTTTGTGTTACTGTGTTTATTTCCTCTTTGTGTTAGTGTTTATTTCCTCTTTGTGTTAGTGTTTATTTCCTCTTTGTGTTATTGTGTTTATTTCCTCTTTGTGTTAGTGTTTATTTCCTCTTTGTGTTAGTGTGTTAGTGTTTATTTCCTCTTTGTGTTATTGTGTTTATTTCCTCTTTGTGTTAGTGTTTATTTCCTCTTTGTGTTACTGTGTTTATTTCCTCTTTGTGTTACTGTGTTTATTTCCTCTTTGTGTTAGTGTTTATTTCCTCTTTGTGTTAGTGTTTATTTCCTCTTTGTGTTATTGTGTTTATTTCCTCTTTGTGTTAGTGTTTATTTCCTCTTTGTGTTAGTGTGTTAGTGTTTATTTCCTCTTTGTGTTATTGTGTTTATTTCCTCTTTGTGTTAGTGTTTATTTCCTCTTTGTGTTAGTGTTTATTTCCTCTTTGTGTTAGTGTTTATTTCCTCTTTGTGTTATTGTGTTTATTTCCTCTTTGTGTTATTGTGTTTATTTCCTCTTTGTGTTAGTGTTCATTTCCTCTTTGTGTTACTGTTTATTTCCTCTTTGTGTTACTGTTTATTTCCTCTTTGTGTTACTGTTTATTTCCTCTTTGTGTTAGTGTTTATTTCCTCTTTGTGTTAGTGTTTATTTCCTCTTTGTGTTACTGTGTTTACTCTGTAGTGCTCTAGCAGAAGTGGCCCTGGGGAGGAGAGCGGTTTACGTCCCATACAGAGACTCTGTTCTCACTAAACTCCTGCAGTCAGCGCTGGGAGGAAACAGCCGCACCGTCATGGTGTCATTATTATATACACAGTTTGTTCCTGCTGACACTCAGAGCTACACACAGATACACACAGAGCTACACACAGAGCTACACACAGAGCTACACACAGATACACACAGAGCTACACACAGATACACACAGAGCTACACACAGAGCTACACACTGAGCTACACACAGAGCTACACACAGATACACTCAGAGCTACACACAGATACACACAGAGCTACACACAGATACACACAGAGCTACACACTGAGCTACACACAGAGCTACACACAGATACACACAGAGCTACACACAGAGCTACACACAGAGCTACACACAGATACACACAGAGCTACACACAGATACACACAGAGCTACACACAGATACACACAGAGCTACACACAGAGCTACACACTGAGCTACACACAGAGCTACACACAGATACACTCAGAGCTACACACAGATACACACAGAGCTACACACAGATACACACAGAGCTACACACTGAGCTACACACAGAGCTACACACAGATACACTCAGAGCTACACACAGAGCTACACACTGAGCTACACACAGAGCTACACACAGATACACACAGAGCTACACACAGATACACACAGAGCTACACACAGATACACACAGAGCTACACACAGAGCTACACACTGAGCTACACACAGATACACACAGAGCTACACACTGAGCTACACACAGATACACACAGAGCTACAGATACACACAGAGCTACACACAGATACACACTGAGCTACACACAGATACACACAGAGCTACACACAGATACACACAGAGCTACACACAGAGCTACACACTGAGCTACACACAGATACACACTGAGCTACAGATACACACAGAGCTACACACAGAGCTACACACTGAGCTACACACAGAGCTACACACAGAGCTACACACTGAGCTACACACAGAGCTACACACAGAGCTACACACAGATACACACAGAGCTACACACAGAGATACACACAGAGCTACACTCAGAGCTACACACTGAGCTACACACAGATACACACTGAGCTACACACAGATACACACTGAGCTACACACAGATACACACAGAGCTACACACAGATACACACAGAGCTACACACAGAGCTACACACTGAGCTACACACTGAGCTACACACAGAGCTACACACAGAGCTACACACAGATACACACTGAGCTACACACAGAGCTACACACAGATACACGCTGAGCTACACACAGATACACACAGAGCTACACACAGAGCTACACACAGAGCTACACACAGATACACACAGAGCTACACACTGAGCTACACACAGAGCTACACACAGATACACACAGAGCTACACACAGA
>NC_062529.1:151374-163874 GCF_022655615.1 Tachysurus fulvidraco | reverse complement strand
GTGGAGCCTCTACACCTGGGCAGTGCTCACCTGTGGCTTCACCCACTGGCATTCCGCATTGCTGTGGATGAGCAGGTGGAGGTGGTGGGACCTGAGGGTACTGAGGAGGCCATTCTACATGCACACCTAGTACCCTGCTGCCCCGAGGGATTGTGGGTAATATTCAGCACTATTACTGTAGTACACCCCTGTTCACCATCATTCTGAATGTGTGTATCTGGTGTGTGTGTGTGTGTGTGTGTGTGTGTGTGTGTGTCCAGGCCCCTGGGAGAGGACGATATCCTGATCGACCCCACAGAGCTGCTTGGGAAGCGACTGGATTTCCGACTGATCCTGGATCAGTGCTGTGGGCTGCGATGGGTCAAAGAGGCACGAACCCGTGGCATTCAGATCGGGTAAGTGTCAGTCAGAGAGTGTCGTCAGAGTGTGTTACAATGTGTGTGTGTGTGTGTGTGGGGGGGGGGGTGTTGGGGCTGAGATGTAACACATTACCACATCAACATAATCAGCTGTTAATTCTGTGTTAAATGATTCTGAAATATAAATGTGTGTGTTCAGGTTCCAGATGTTTGACTACAGAGAGCCACTGTACACTCAGGCGGTGTGGCAGTGTGTGAACCCACAGCTGGATCACACTGTTCACTTCTCGGCCCTGAACACGTCACACACACTGCTCACCTACCTGCAGAACAATGCTGTGGTACTGCAGCTGTGGGGTCTACAGGGTACACACACACACACACACACACACACACACACACACACACACACACACACACACAGGCTCTGTTCCCTAACACTACAACACTAAGGACATAATTGATGTTTATTTACTTCCTGTGTGTAGAGGGATGTTCTGACATGCCGTCATGTCTGCACAGTGTGAGGAAAACTCCAGAAAACATCATCCTCATCGACACGGAGCACACAGTTAGGACTCATGTATGTTCTTACACACACTCACTTTTGTTCATTTTACCTTTATTTACAGTCTAGAAAGGATTAAATGATATGAGGTGTGTGTGTGTGTGTGTGTGTGTGTGTGTGTGTGTGTGTGTGTGTGTGTGTGTGTGTGTAGAGTGTGGATAGCTCAGTATCAGATCAGTGTGTGTGTTTGCGAGCTCTTCTTGAGGATATGGAGCAGCTGAAGAAGACCAATGCAGCACTGAGAGAAGAGAATGACACATTGAGAGAACAGCTCAGTACTTACACAAGAGATGGTAATGTGTACACACTCACACACACACACACACACACACACACACACACACACACACACACACACACACACACACATTTAATGCTGTTCAGTTTGGTAAGTTTGTGACGTCACTGTGTCCTGATCGCAGGTACGATGTGCACTCGAGGACGCAGAGGAAGTCTGAAGTCTAGCTGCGATGCTGAATTCGCTCGAGCGCTGAAAGTGTTTTATCACAGCATGACGTCAGTTAGAGCCCAACTGCAGCGAGTGTGCAGACACAGACCCAGTGTGTGTACACGAGAACTTTAGTGAAGGGAAAATGTCTGAACTCTGTCTTGTTAACACACATCACACTTGATAAAAGGCTCCATTTTTTACACAACAGCAATATGTATAAACATTTCTGACAGTTTATAGTCACGTGTTGCAGAACTTTATGTCATTAATGTGTGTGTGTGTGTGTGTGTGTGTGTGTGTGTGTCAGGAGGAGGCAGAGCTGCAGGATCTGAGATTGTTTGTGGATGAACACACACACCTGCTGAAGGAGATCAGTGAGCAGGTGGAGCAGTGTGTGTGTAAACTGAAGCAGGACGTGGCAGCAATAGTTCGCAGGAAGAAAGAGAAATCTGTAACCTGCTCTTAAGCAGCACACGTGGAACAGGTGGGTTTATGTTCTACCTGGGTTTATGTTCTCCTACCTGGGTTTATGTTCTCCTACCTGGGTTTATGTTCTCCTACCTGGGTTTGTTCTCCTACCTGGGTTTGTGTTCTACCTGGGTTTGTGTTCTCCTACCTGGGTTCGTGTTCTCCTACCTGGGTTTGTGTTCTCCTACCTGGGTTTGTGTTCTCCTACCTGGGTTTATGTTCTCCTACCTGGGTTTATGTTCTCCTACCTGGGTTCGTGTTCTCCTACCTGGGTTTGTTCTCCTACCTGGGTTTATGTTCTCCTACCTGGGTTTGTGTTCTCCTACCTGGGTTTGTTCTCCTACCTGGGTTTATGTTCTCCTACCTGGGTTTATGTTCTCCTACCTGGGTTCGTGTTCTCCTACCTGGGTTTGTTCTCCTACCTGGGTTTGTTCTCCTACCTGGGTTTGTGTTCTCCTACCTGGGTTTATGTTCTCCTACCTGGTCACAAAGCTCCTCAGCTACACCTTACTGAGACAGGAGTGTGTGATGGACCAATCAGTGCCCCTGATTACAGTCACAGTAACTGTGTGTAAATGTTCTCACAGAATATTATTAAAAATGTAAATAAATCACTCTTCACAAGCTGAACCCTTTAATCCATTAGTGCAGAAAATTACAGAGAAAAGCAAACAACATACATTTAAATTCAGGAATGTGTGTGAGAACTGAGCAGAATAAAGACATGCTAAGTGTGTAGCTAGCTCAGAGGCTAGGTACTGCTAGCTCAGGCTAGGTACTGCTAGCTCAGAGGCTAGCTCAGGCTAAGTAATGCTAGGTAATGCTAGCTCAGGCTAGGTAATGCTAGCTCAGGCTAGGTACTGTTTGATTGCACATCACTTCCTCTTTAGTGTGAAGGTGGTGCTCTACATCAGTGAGGTCTCATTACACCATTTTATATGAATTTAATCCTGCATGTAAGCCTTAATGCTAAGTGCTAATTAAAGTAGTGTGTGATATGAAGTGCTGAAGATGTGCTGCATTAAACGTCGCTCCTCTTCTTCACAGCACTGAGAAACGGATGCCGTGTTCATCCAGACGTTTGATGATGGAGGTCTTAGCAAAGGCAGCTCCAGGAGTATATACACCACCTCTGTACACACACACACACACACACACACACACACACACACACACACACCACTGATTAATAAATTATTCACTATATCCTTTCTGCAGCTTGAACCAGTTGTCACTCTCCTCTGATTTCTCTTATGAAGGTGTTTATACAGTCATTTAGAACTCACTTTATACCACACTAAGGTGTGTGTGTGTGTGTGTGTGTGTGTGTGTGTGTGTGTGTCCCTAGTCATTAATAAAAGGTGACTAACTTCTTGGGCAGGGCTTCAGGTTCAGTGAGGATGGTGAGAGCTGCTTGCACCATGGCGATCGGGGTCGCAACGTAACCCGGCTCTGTAACACACACACACACACACACATTAATCTCTTAAACACTACAGCATGTGATATTGTATTGAACACACACTCTCGGTGCTGCCACATGACATTACAGTAAATACAGTTGTATATGTGACTATAAACGCTTCCCTTTAACTGGATCACTGATTCTTCTGTTCTTAAAGAGCTGAGATCAAAATAATGATGTTTTTTAAAAACCTACCTGGTCCCTGGACTAGTGTGCGGATTTTACTGTCGGGTTTCCCCTGAGATGGATCCTGACCCTCAGTGTAACCTTCACCAAAGAACGCAAACTGAAATGATGATCCCTCCATCTACACACACATACACACACACACACACACACACATACACACACACACATCAAATAAAACTATATTTATTTTTTATTAAATGCCAGTGAAACTGGGGTCAATAACACCGTGCTAAATGGTCTGTGATTAATGAGTTCTGTGTTTTGTTAACAGAATAATAAAACATCACTCAGAAGTCTGTGGTGTGAAAAGAGGCAGTAGAGTCAGTAGAGTCAGTACTAATGATATATTACAGTAGGTTCTCTTTCTAGCACGGTCACACTGTTCCCTGACTGATGAACGTGTCCCAGAGGTTTGAGACTATCCTGTACAGGGTTAGAGGTGAACTGCTCTGATTTCTGGACCGGATCTCACCTGCTTCCGAGTCGGTCCTGCTTTGGAGAAATAGCCGAAGGAGAAAAACTCTGGAAACTGCAGACAATGGAACAGAAATTTCTGACATTTTCTTTCACAAATGATGAATTCCTTTAAAAGACTGCAGGAAAAATAGCAAACACCACAGAGTGAAGCGCAGCCACACTGTGCAGGAATAATGACAACAAATCAGCCGTACTTTAATCAGAAGCTTTCTGCCAAAGCTGAACTTCACGAGTAAGAAGAAGAGGAACCCGGCGAAGAGCAGTTTAATAACCGAGGACATTCCACCAACTCCTACGTATGCTCCATACTGAACCTGAGGACAGACCAGCAGAAATCAGAACAGAACCGTGTGTGTGTGTGTGTGTGTGTGTGTGTGTGTATGAGACTAACCGGAGTTTGTTGATGTTCCTCAAACAGGAAGCGCTGAGTTCTCTTCACCACAGAAGGATCAGAGCCCATGAAGGGAATCGTGTACTGCTGTATCTCATTACTGTAGAACAGAGCGCTCCTACACACACACATACACACACACACACACATTAGCAGTGTGTATGTATTAACTGTTAATTGTGTGTGTGTGTGAATGCCGAATTATTTTACCTTCGTTTAACCTTGGCCCCGACCACAGGTAGCAGTTTGTGGTTGAATTTCTTCCTCAAGCTCTTCAGTTTGTCACCATCCGCCATCCCGTACACGGCCGACTGCCAGGTCCCATCATGGATACATGCTCCCTGAGGGAAGGAGATGAGACACACACACACACACACACACCATGTGAGGACTGGGACACACACCAGTGTGTAAAATAACACACTATAATAAAGATAAATACCTCAGGTCCAGAGCTTGCTGTCAGAAAACTCTCCACAGCCGTCATAGTGCCTACACACACACACACACACACACACACACACACTTACTATAGAACAATATATGTTTTCTGATGTAAGTGAAATCTTACTCTGACTCAATACTAATGAATTAACAGTTAATAACAAACACCAGGATTAAACACCTGAGTCTTTACCTTTAAACTGCTCACGTGTGTAAATCACACCCAAATCTGCAGGAATGGAGTCAAAGCCGCAGCTCCCCACGATATACACACCTCCACTCGCCGCCTGGGCGTCATAATTCAGCTGCATACTCTCTAAAAACTACACACACACACACACACACACACACACATGCACGCACACAAAAACACACGCGCGCACACACACACACTTCAGATTTGCTGTATGAATTAATATATAATACATATATTACAAATGAATGATAGGATTAATGGTATATACGTGTGTGTGTGTGTGTGTGTGTGTGTGGACGTACCTGAGGTTCTCCACTGATATCCACACAGTGAGCTCCGTTCTCCACACACGCCTTCACCACTGGCTCACCATAGAACCTATACTGTACCCCACACACACACAAATTTTGTTTAAAACATTCAAAGTTTTTTTAATGTTGGAATCGGTGCTGTGTTAATACAACAGAGAGAATGTGTGTGTGTGTGTGTGTGTGTGTGTGTGTGTGTTTAATGTACCGGCCCAACACAGTTGAGGATAACATGCCCCAGTTTACACATAGCAGCTAATGAGTCCGGCTCTGACACATCAGCCACAATGATCTCCACCTCCGACTGCAGCTCTGGTTTCCCTGCACACACACACACACACACACACACACACACACACACACATGCAAACACACTACTCAGTATCAGTTATGTAAATGATTTAATGGCATAAAACACACTACACACACGCGCGCACTCTCACAGACACGCACACACTCACACACGCACTCACACACACACACACACACACACACACACACACACGCACACACACACACACACACACACACACACACACACACACACACACACACACATGCAAACACACTACTCAGTATCAGTTATGTAAATGATTTAATGGCATAAAACACACTACACACACGCGCGCACTCACACACGCGCACTCTCACAGACACGCACACACTCACACACGCACTCACACACACACGCGCACACACTCACACACATGCAAACACACTACTTAGTATCAGTTATGTAAATGATTTAGTGCATTAAAAAACAGTACAAGAGTGCAGGATATACCACACACACTGCACCCCCCACCTCCCCCCACCCACACACCTGTAATGTTTTCCCCTTGTGGTGACGTTCACAATGTTTTGAAGGTGTTTCTCTTTAATCCTGAACAGCTGATGGAACAGTGGAACAGTCCCATCACACCAGCACATGACCTTTATTTATCACACTAATCCCCTGTGATAAACCCCGGTCCTGCTGTTCACTCCGCTGGTGACGTGTCCCAATGCACAAACACACACTTTATTACATGTCTGATTATCAGCACACATGTGATCAGAGTTCACCTTCAATCTCCTGATGGTCCACCTGGAGTTTCTCCAGGTTTCTCCTGCTCTTACACACTCACTGTGCAAATAAACATGAGCTGCTTTTACACTGGGTCATGGGTCGCGTTTGTTGGATTATTACATTGTGTTCACATCTGAGACATGTCCATTACTCAGGGCATAAAAATCACATCCTACAAGCTCTAGTCTCCGCTGTCTCCGTCCCTGTGTATGTGCACTACTCAGGGCAGTCTTATGTAAAGCACTTGTGAAAGCAGGAGATGTGAACTTTTATTTATACTCTGATCACTTTTCTGAGATTTTTTGCTCATTACTGGCTTTAGAGCTCCACGTTTCCCTCCACACTATGGTGCACTATGTAGGGACAGACACACCGTTATAGTTCACATCCCTCCTACTTCCGCTATTACCTGCTCAGGTGTGTGTAGATCTGTGGGCCTGAGAGAGACAGAGAGACACAGACAGAGACACAGACAGAGACACAGACAGAGACACAGACAGAGACACACAGACAGAGAGACACAGACAGAGACACAGACAGAGACACACAGACAGAGACACAGACAGACCGACAGACAGAGAGACACAGACAGAGACACACAGACAGAGACACACAGACAGAGACACACAGACAGAGACACAGACAGAGACACAGACAGAGACACACAGACAGAGAGACAAAGACAGAGACACAGACAGAGACACACAGACAGAGACACACAGACAGAGACACAGACAGAGACACAGACAGACCGACAGACAGAGACACAGACAGAGACACAGACAGACCGACAGACAGAGACACAGACAGAGACACAGACAGACCGACAGACAGAGACACAGACAGAGACACAGACAGACTGACAGACAGAGACACAGACAGAGACACAGACAGAGACACAGACAGAGACACAGACAGAGACACACAGACAGAGACACACAGACAGAGACACAGACAGAGACACAGACAGACCGACAGACAGAGACACAGACAGACCGACAGACAGAGACACAGACAGAGACACAGACAGACCGACAGACAGAGACACAGACAGACCGACAGACAGAGACACAGACAGACCGACAGACAGAGACACAGACAGAGACACAGACAGATCTGTACCTACAGACAGATCCCTAATGACCTACATGAGCCCTGTTATATTGAGAGTTACTAACTGAACCGTACCGAGTTGCTCCGCGGTGTCCTGTAAGACGTCCTGCAGCTTGTCTCTGCTCCTCCCCGCTACAGCCCACCTCAGTGTCCCCCCCGGAGCCTCGGCGCTGCTCCGCGCCACCTCCTGCACCACGAAGCGGCCCGTGAAGCCTGAAGCCCCGAACACGATGAACTGGTAGGGCCTGGGGGAGGAAGAGGAGGAGGAGGAAGAGCCGCGTCCCGCCATCATGGAGGATTAAAGTGGCACTGAGTAACACACTGAGTGAGAGAGAGAGAGAGAGTGAGAGAGAGAGAGAGAGAGAGAGAGAGAGAGACACACAGAGAGAGACACAGAGAGAGACACAGAGAGAGACACAGAGAGAGACACAGAGAGAGACACAGAGAGAGACACAGAGGCTGAACTGACTTTTGTTGTAAACAGAAGACACCAACAACGTGTAACAACCCGGAAGCGTCAATTTCAGAATAAAAGTGATTACATTTGTAGAAATTTAAAACGCCGTATAAACAAAGCACAAAAACTTTTTAACAAATAGCTTCATTTTTTTATTTACTTAATTTACAAATTATTAAAATATTGAGCAATATTAATGATAATAAACAGCTTAGGATTCATCCTTTAACACGTTATGTTAAAATGAGAAGTAATAAAAATAATAATAATAATAATAATAATAATAATAATAATAATAATAATAATAATAATGTAAAAGTTTTAAATTAAATAATTAAAATAAAAATAAAAGTTTAAAATTAGCATCTCAACGCGCTTCACAGAAGAAAAATGAAACATACAATTATACAAATAATATGTTAAAATAAATAAGATATAAAAACACACCAAATAAGAGCATACTATCAAAACAAGTAAGTTAAAAATATTAATTTTAACTAAAAGCTAGCCTAAAGAAATAAACTTTAAGGAAGATTTAAAGATTAAGATTCTGCTTAATCCGAAAGGCAGGAATACCAGAGTCTTGGGGCTACAGAACAAAATGCCCTTTTACCCCGAGATATTAAACAGGAACTGCTGGAACCAAATTCCTTGTGTGTGTCAACTCTGATTCTGATTCTGGTTCTGATGTGGGACGATTAAAAGGCCAGTTTCCGAAGAGCAGAGAGCTCACACAGGTAATAAGGACTCCGACTGGAGTGATGTGACCCCTTGTCCTGGTTCCAGTCAGGATTCGGGTGGCTGTAATTTATTTAGGGTAGTTTGAGACCCCGACAAAACATTACAATAATCAATACAAATCAATATCAATCAATTAACTTTACAGCCACCGGGAGTGACAGCATAGGACACAATTTGGTAGTTTTTTAAATGAAAGAATGATGTCTTTACAGTGTTCTAACATGGGGAACAAATGTTAACTGCATCAAATATCACCTCTAAATGTTTTAATTCTGTTTGGAATGCTAGTGTAGAGCCATCCACACTTAAAGACCCAGCCTTACGTAACTGGTAGGGTGAACCAATGAGCATTACCTCCGTCTTGTCTCTGTTCAGACAGAGAGAAGAGACACAGCCACATTAACATCAGGTTTTGAATGTACACAAACCCGAGTGTCATCTGCATAAAAGTGAAAGTTTAGACCAAGTGATCTTAAAAGTTAATAAATGTATGTAAATGTAAATGCTAAAAAGTAAAGGTCCCAAAATTGATCCTTGAGGAACACCAGATTTCACAACATCAATATCAGACATGCAACCACCCAGATTAATGAACTGCTTTCGATCGGAAAGATAAGATTCAAACCAGCTTAGTGCGGTCCAAAAACAGACTGTAACGGTGTAAGTAAAACTGAACAATCAACAGTGTCAAATGCGGCACTAAGATCAAGAAGAATCAAGATAGAAAGGCAGCCATAATCAGAAGCTATTAGCAAATCATTAGTGACCTTAACTAAAGCTGTTTCAGTGCTGTGGAGTTTATGGAATCCGGATTGAAGAGGCTCAGAAAGATTGTTTGTTG
This sequence comes from Tachysurus fulvidraco, assembly GCF_022655615.1. NCBI lineage: Eukaryota > Metazoa > Chordata > Actinopteri > Siluriformes > Bagridae > Tachysurus > Tachysurus fulvidraco. Next base: position 154,337 of record NC_062529.1, on the reverse strand, counting down.
TAAGATGAGAATTCGTGTGTGTGTGCCCTGCGATGGGTTGGCACTCCGTCCAGGGTGTATCCTGCCTTGATGCCCGATGATGCCTGAGATAGGCACAGGCTCCCCGTGACCCGAGGTAGTTTGGATAAAGCGGTAGAAAATGAGTGAGTGAGAAGATCAGAATTAAATTTATTTAGCAACAATTCGCTCTAAATTTTTGGCGAGAAACTGAACATTGAATATGGGGCGGAAATTATTGAGATTATCAAAATTGATGTTATTATTTTTTTTTGGTACGGGGGTCACAGCAGCAAATTTAAATGCTGCTGGCACTACACCAGTACACAGAGAATCATTGATGATGCTTAATATAGCCAGACATAAGGTAATAAACACGATTGAAACAGCCTGATTAGTACAGGATCAACAACGGAAGTGGCAGCTTTCATTTTTGAAACCTCATTGCAAAGAGAACTCAAGTCCATTGTGGAGAAGTTTGAGAGATACCAGAAAGTTCTCAAGCAGATGAAGGAGAAACGGACAAAAGAAGAGAATAAATAATACATTTATGAGTGTGATCAATCTTAGAGCTAAAGAAATCAAGAAACTTATAACAAAAGTGAGTTGAGGCAAAAACCAGAGTTATTACATTTATAATGAATAGTATGGAAGCAGCACTAATAATAACGATTAGAATGTGTGTGAAAATGGTGACTTCAGTGACAAGAACACAATCACAACTGACAATATACAATAATATAGAGACATAAATGAGATTTTATGTTTTATATCTCAGTAATCAGTAATTCTGTAATGAATCATAGCAACAAAATACATAATAAAAATAATCATTTAATTATTACTCATTATATACGTTTTATAAGGACACTATAATATATAAACATTTTATAAACATGTAAAAAAAAACTATTTAAAAAACACTTTGAGTTGTCAAATAAAACACAAACTCAGTTCACTCCTGACAGTAAAAGTGATTTATTAAGAACTGTGTGTTTCTTCTCATCATGTTTCAGCTTATAAATATAAACCAAAAGGAGGGAAAATAAATCACATAAAGAACTTAAACCCAGACCGAAGAAAAATTTCAATAATAAATATAATAAAAATAAAACACTGAACACAGAGAAGCTTAATAAGTGTTGGAGTAGGATTATTTAAATTATATATTATTTAAATATTCTCTCATTAATATTCTTCTGATCATTTTGAGTAAAGTATGTAGATATACAGTAATAAACACAGTGCAGTTGTGAGCACTTAATAACTAATGATAGGAAAAACACACAACTTCTACACACTAATGCCCAGTACAGCAGACACTCACGCATACATTAAGGCAGAGCCCTCTGATTGGTTACCAGGCAGAGTCTAGCAGCCAATCAGAGTGGAGCTTTGCCCTGCTGCGTGTCTGAGCTCTGAGGAAACGGGACTCTTATTAGGATAAAATAACATTTACACTTTACATTAAAATCAGAATTCAGTGTAAAATTAATCTTTTAAACAGAAATTATCATTTATATTTAAATCTGAGCAAGTGAAACAGACAAATGAATAAATTCATATCCAACATTAAAATAAATAGTGAAAACACGGTTGCCTGAACCAGCCAGACGACAAAAACTCACAAACAATAATCACAAATATCATCAGATCTATTGGAAAGGAAACCAGCAAAGATTTAAGACATTGTGTGTGCTCTGTGCTCAGAGATTTAAAACTGTACCACAAACACACACACACACAGACACACACAGACAGACACACACACAGACAGACACACACAGACAGACACACACAGACAGACACACACAGACACACGCACACACACAGACACACACACACACAGACAGACACACGCACACACACAGACAGACACACACACAGACACACGCACACAGACACACGCACACAGACACGCACACACACAGACACACACACAGACAGACACAGACACGCAAACAGACAGACACACACACACACACAGACAGACAGACACACACACAGACAGACAGACACACACACACACACACACACACAGACACACACACAAGCTGCGTCCCAAATGACGTTTGACACATTGTTCATAGACAGTCCTCTGCATTCTCTTGTGGATTGTGTGAATATTAGAAGCGTAACAATGTCTTGACCGAAGCACTAACACATTCAGGATCCACTCAGTTTATAGCGATGAAAAGTAAATCACAGTGTTGGGAAGAAAGACAGCAAAAAGATGTCTTGTCCAAAATGTTGTCTCATCCACCTGATCGCACCACCATACATCTGCTACATAAGCAACGCTGTGAGTGTCGCGTGCATGAAGTGTCCATCATTCACACCTGGTTTATCTGAGTGAAGAACTGCATCATCCGGCTTCCTGAAGTCTTCCTCATCATCTCCTGTGACTCACACGACTCTTCACTTTTATACTCACAATGTTTTGTGATTTGGGACGCAGCTGAATTGTCTTTCCACATCAGTTCTTTACATGAAAACATTCTGTACTACATATTGCTTTATCCCTTACAACATTTTAAACCTAACCACTTAAATCTGACACAAATAACAATTTATACCTGATTATTTCACTTTCTCCATTGTGATCAAGGTGAAAAACTGAAGTTGCTATAACTAATATGTTAAGACTCATTATTTCAGACATGTTTAGTGATAAATGGGTGGAGCTTAACTTCAATTCAATTAACCAATCACAAAACTTGATAGTATGACATCATCACTACTGACCATCTTTGGCTAGATAGTAACAATGTAGATACACAGCATAACAGCTAACACTGGGCTAACGTTAGCCAGCTAACGATTTTTATTTAGCCAACATTACGGCTGTGTGTGTCATTATATAACTAGCCAAGATTGGTAGCAAGATCTAATGATAGATGAACAAATAATTGTATTTTAAAAAAAGTGTTATGCTAAGAAGCAAAAAGGACTGCTATGACACGTTC
>NC_062529.1:141374-143874 GCF_022655615.1 Tachysurus fulvidraco | reverse complement strand
CACTACACACTGTTATACACCACTACACACCACTACACACTGTTACACACCACTACACACTGTTACACACCACTACACACTGTTACACACCACTACACACTGTTATACACCACTACACACCACTACACACTGTTACACACCACTACACACTGTTACACACCACTACACACTGTTACACACTGTTACACACCACTACACACTGTTACACACCACTACACACTGTTACACACCACTACACACTGTTACACACCACTACACTGTTATACACCACTACACACCACTACACACTGTTACACACCACTACACACTGTTACACACCACTACACACTGTTACACACCACTACACACTGTTACACACCACTACACACTGTTACACACTGTTACACACCACTACACACTGTTACACACCACTACACACTGTTACACACCACTACACACTGTTACACACCACTACACACCACACAACAGTGTAGGAGCTGTAATTATTAGCACATGTCCACACTTCAGTGATTACGGCTCTGAGAATTTTGAACATTTCAGAAAATCCTGTCATATGTAACCGTGATGTAGAAATAAATTGTGATCATTATTATTGTGGTGATAATAAATATTATATATTATTATTATTATTATTATTATTATTATTATTATTATTATTATTATATTATTGTGATAATAAATATTATATATTATTATTATTATATTATTGTGATAATAAATATTATATATTATTATTATATTGTGGTGATAATAAATATATAAGTGTGTAGTCTTCAGGACGTAAGGATACAGTCGTCCTCCTGCACCAGACACTCAGCGATCTGCAATAACACAATAATACATCAGATCTCTGAGCTCACACTGCTGCAACGTAAAGAACATAACAAAAGAAGGTGTAAAAGAGGGAGGTGTGGATGGATGGAGGGATAGAGAGGGAGGTGTGGATGGATGGAGGGATAGAGAGGGAGGTGTGGATGGATGGAGGGATAGAGAGGGAGGTGTGGATGGATGGAGGGATAGAGAGGGAGGTGTGGATAGATGGAGGGATAGAGAGGGAGGTGTGGATGGATGGAGGGATAGAGAGGGAGGTGTGGATGGATGGAGGGATAGAGAGGGAGGTGTGGATGGATGGAGGGATAGAGAGGGAGGTGTGGATAGATGGAGGGATAGAGAGGGAGGTGTGGATGGATGGAGACCTGATGGAGGCGGAGTGGCAGTGCAGTGTCGTCTCCTCTGTCCTCTAACACACGCAGAGTCTCAGAGATGCAGTGACTTAGATCAGGAGGAGAGAAAACACCAACTGGGATTTCCTCAGGACTCAGAGGACCTTCACACACTGTACACACACACACACACACACACACACACACACACACACACACACACACACACACACACACACACACACACAGGTTTCCACATTTAAAGTGATGATTAACACACTGAATCTCAGTAAATCTATTCACTTTTTGAATAATTGAATAATAACTGTGTTAAATTCTTCACTGGAAGCTAAAGTGCTGATGTTTATAATGAACACTTATAACAGCTCTTTATAATGAACACTTATAACAGCTCTTTATAATGAACACTTATAACAGCTCTTTATAATGAACACTTATAACAGCTCTTTATAATGAACACTTATAACAGCTCTTTATAATGAACACTTATAACAGCTCTAAACAAGTTCATTAGGAAAGTAAACGTCATGTAGTGACGTCATTTTTACTCCAATGTTTAACATAAAGAGGGATCAGGATGACAGAGCAGCTGAAGTGTGTGGAGATGTGCTGCAGCGTCAGACACTGAAGGTCAGCAGGTGTGTGTGTGTGTGTGTGTGTGTGTGTGTGTGTACCTGAGGGACTGCAGCTCAGTGATGAAGAATCTCGTATCAGTTCAGGAGAACAGGCTCCACTGGTACTCTCCATTTCCTCATCCTCTTCCTCCAATTTGGAACCTCCATCTTCTTCCTCTTCCTCTTCTTCTTCTTCTCCTGCTCCATTGTTGTTTGTGAAGTCACGGTGGAGGTTGTGATGGAGATGGGCGTGTCCTCCCTGCACCTCCTCCTCCTCCTCCTCCAGCATTCGAAACGTTCTGTTCTGGTTCTGGTCTGGAACTCTGGTGGAACTCACTCCGTTGTGCAGGTCTGAGACACCTAACCACTGTCCCTCGTTCATAAGTAACACACACAAATTCACACACAAAGAGCACCTGAAGGAGACACACACACACACACACACACACACACACACACACACACACACACCTGCTTGAGTGTCTGCAAGTTCAATTTATTTAAATACTAAATAAAAAAAACGTATTTCACACGAGAGAAAAAAATATTTTCTGTTTATTCTATTGGATCCTTAAATCCTTCATAAATCACAGCACTGAGCAGTGAAGGTTAAACCTGACTCCACCCCTACATGTCCCAGCCAATCAGAAGCCAGAGCCCCGCCCCTACAGATCATGTCTGTGATTTGTCTTCCTAAAGAAC
>NC_062529.1:121374-136374 GCF_022655615.1 Tachysurus fulvidraco | reverse complement strand
TAAATAAAGACAAATCCAGAAAACATCATTATTACAGATTAAATCACTCAGTTCAGACATGCAGATTAACATCATGCTAATCTGATGGATTAGTTATAAAGTATACTACAGTGCTGCTGATGCTGGTTTTAAAAGTTTTTAAATTTCATTACTGAAGGTTTTCACATTAACATTATTTTACACTTCAGTAAAACGTTCAGTGCCGTTTCATATAAATGAGATGAAACTGAATAATAACCTTCAATTTAATTCATATATTTACCTTATAATTATACTGTAAGTTATAATAAATCAACAGTGTGTGTGTGTGTGTGTGAGAGTGAGTGTGTGTGTGTGTATGTATGTGTGAATGTATGTGTGTGAGAGAGTGTGTGTGTGTGAGAGAGAGTGTGTGTGTATGTGTGAGTGTATGTGTGTGAGAGAGTGTGTGTGTGTGTGTGTGTGTGTGTGAGAGAGAGTGTGTGTGAGAGAGTGTGTGTGTGTGTGAGTGTGTTTTATCAGTTTTATCCACAGCCTGTATTTTTGGTGTTCTCCAGGATCTCATCATAAAGCCAGCTCTGCCTGAACTCCTCTGATTTCTCCATCAGCTCGAACATACGTTTGTAGTCACTCGGTGAAATCTGTCCCGTCATCACGTCCTCAAACAGACCCATCTGTAGCAGGACGTTTGTGCCGCTGCCTGAACTCCAAGAACTGCAACCAGAACAAACAGAGGATCAGACCAATGACACAGTAACCCTGAGAGAGGAACGCTGGTGTCGTCATCACAAATACCACTTCAATCTATTCAGTGATCTATTCAGTGTGAGTGTGTGTGTGTGTGTGTGTGTGTGTGAGTGTGTGTGTGTGTGTGTGTGTGTGTGTAGTCAAGAGTCAAGGAGATTTTATTGTTATTTCAACCATATATATATATATCTGACGATATATATGACAGACAGACGCGAGACGGTGCAGACAGACGCGAGACGGTGCAGACAGACGAGAGACGGTGCAGACAGACGAGAGACGGTGCAGACAGACGCGAGACGGTGCAGACAGACGCGAGACGGTGCAGACAGACGAGAGACGGTGCAGACAGACGAGAGACGGTGCAGACAGACGAGAGACGGTGCAGACAGACGCGAGACGGTGCAGACAGACGCGAGACGGTGCAGACAGACGCGAGACGGTGCAGACAGACGCGAGACGGTGCAGACAGACGAGAGACGGTGCAGACAGACGAGAGACGGTGCAGACAGACGAGAGACGGTGCAGACAGACGAGAGACGGTGCAGACAGACGAGAGACGGTGCAGACAGACGAGAGACGGTGCAGACAGACGCGAGACGGTGCAGACAGACGAGAGACGGTGCAGACAGACGAGAGACGGTGCAGACAGACGAGAGACGGTGCAGACAGACGAGAGACGGTGCAGACAGACGCGAGACGGTGCAGACAGACGCGAGACGGTGCAGACAGACGAGAGACGGTGCAGACAGACGAGAGACGGTGCAGACAGACGAGAGACGGTGCAGACAGACGAGAGACGGTGCAGACAGACGCGAGACGGTGCAGACAGACGCGAGACGGTGCAGACAGACGAGAGACGGTGCAGACAGACAAAACAAAACACAAGGCAAGTTTATTTGTATAACACATTTCACACACGGGTCATTCAGAGTGAATAGAATAGAAATAGAAATTAGCAAAACATTTTATAAGAGAGAGAAAATAAATAAATAAAATAAAATAAATAAATAAAAATACGTAAAAATAAGAAACACAATAAAATCATAATAAAAACAAAACAATTAAAGAAAATAAATGTGATTTTAATAAAAAGTTTAAAATCTGTTAAAAAGAATAAAACAGGAGTAAAAGTGATTTAGATAAAAAGTGCAGTCAGGGTGAAGCAGCACAGTCAGGGTGAAGCAGCACAGTCAGTGTGAAGCAGCACAGTCAGGGTGAAGCAGCACAGTCAGGGTGAAGCAGCACAGTCAGGGTGAAGCAGCACAGTCAGTGTGAAGCAGGACAGTCAGTGTGAAGCAGTACAGTCAGGGTGAAGCGGCACAGTCAGGGTGAAGCGGCACAGTCAGGGTGAAGCGGCACAGTCAGTGTGAAGCAGGACAGTCAGGGTGAAGCAGGACAGTCAGGGTGAAGCAGCACAGTCAGGGTGAAGCAGCACAGTCAGGGTGAAGCAGCACAGTCAGTGTGAAGCGGCACAGTCAGGGTGAAGCGGCACAGTCAGTGTGAAGCGGCACAGTCAGGGTGAAGCGGCACAGTCAGTGTGAAGCGGCACAGTCAGGGTGAAGCGGCACAGTCAGTGTGAAGCGGCACAGTCAGGGTGAAGCGGCACAGTCAGTGTGAAGCAGCACAGTCAGGGTGAAGCGGCACAGTCAGGGTGAAGCGGCACAGTCAGTGTGAAGCGGCACAGTCAGTGTGAAGCAGCACAGTCAGGGTGAAGCAGCACAGTCAGTGAGAAGCAGCACAGTCAGTGAGAAGCAGCACAGTCAGTGTGAAGCAGCACAGTCAGGGTGAAGCAGCACAGTCAGTGTGAAGCAGCACAGTCAGTGAGAAGCAGCACAGTCAGGGTGAAGCAGCACAGTCAGGGTGAAGCAGCACGGCGCTCATTCAGTAAATGCAGAGTTAAACAGATGTGTTTTTAATCTTGATTTAAAAGTGTCTACTGTTGAAGCACATCTGTGTGAGTGTGTGTGTGTGTGTGTGTGTGTGTGTGTGTGAGAGTGTGTGTGTGTGTGAGTGTGTGTGTGTGTGTGTGTGTGAGTGTGTGTGTGAGTGTGTGTGTGTGTGTGTGAGTGTGAGGACGTACTTGAGCTTGTCGATGAGTCTGCAGCGGCGTTTAATGAGACACTGTTTGACCATCATCACCAATGTGCTGCTGTTAAAGGGCGTGACGGAGGAGGAAAAGAAATCTTCACGAGGAGTGATCCTCACCAAGCACAGGTGATCATTAGGAACATGCTGGAGACACACACACACACACACACACACACACACACACACACATACACACACACAATGTAGTACAGTACAAGAAGTGAATAACACTGATGTGACATTATGGTGCAGTAACCAGCGGATCACAAGAAGACGTTCACTCACAGTGCTCTTGGGGATTGCTGGTCCTCCGTGCTTTGATGCTGTAACAAAAGAAGACCAAGGTTCCTAATAACACACACACACACACACACACACACACACACACACACACACACACACACACACACACACCAATTAAAATATGGTACATTTTATAAGTTACTAGTCATTAAGAGCTCAGACGAACTGTAGAGCAGTAAATAAACAGACCTGGTGCAGCAGCTCAATATCACACGCCATCTGCCACAGAGCACTCAGGGCCTGATAGTTCCTGTAATCTCCAGGTCTCGCTGCCAGCTTCTGTCTCACACACACACACACGCGCACACACACACATGCACACACACACACACACACACGCGCGCACACACGCGCACACACACACACACACACAATATTCTGAGGATTTATTTAAGAAGAGCTGAGTTGAAATGGTAAGAGAGAAGATAAAGAACTGACAGACAGACAGGTGAACAGACAGACAGGTGAACAGACAGAAAGGTGAACAGACAGACAGACAAACAAACAGACACACAGGTGAACAGACAGACAGGTGAACAGACAGACAGACAAACAGACAGGTGAATTAACAGAGAGACAAACAAACAGGTTAATGAACAGACAGACAGGTGAACAGACAGACAGACAGACAGACAGACAGGTGAACAGACAGAAAGACAGACAGACAGGTGAATAGACAGACAGACAGACAGGTGAACAGACGGACAGACAGACAGACAGGTGAACAGACAGACAGACAGACAGGTGAACAGACAGACAGACAGACAGGTGAACAGACAGACAGACAGACAGGTGAACAGACAGACAGATGAACAGACAGACAGACAGGTGAACAGACAGAAAGACAGACAGACAGGTGAATAGACAGACAGACAGACAGGTGAACAGACGGACAGACAGACAGACAGGTGAACAGACAGACAGACAGACAGGTGAACAGACAGACAGGTGAACAGACAGACAGACAGACAGGTGAACAGACAGACAGATGAACAGACAGACAGACAGACAGCTGAACAGACAGACAGGTGAACAGACGGACAGACAGACAGACAGGTGAACAGACAGACAGACAGACAGACAGACAGGTGAACAGACGGACAGACAGGTGAACAGACAGACGGACAGACAGACAGACAGGTGAACAGACAGACAGACAGACAGACAGACAGACAGACAGACACTTACAGTGTACTCTCTCTCACTGATGAACATGATGAGCTCCACTCGCCCGTAGCGGAACACAGACAGGCGTTCGTACAGAGCGTAGACAAGTTTCCATAACATGTTCCTCTCGTTCCTCTGAGAGAAAATCCCCACCACCTTCACCAGCACGTCTGAACACACACACACACACACACACACACACACACACACACACACACACACGTGTTGTTGGTCTGAAGCTGTGTGTGTTTAATAAACATTACAGTTCAGTTACAGAGAAATAAACACTGCTGAGTTTTTACTGATCTGACGAGTAGAAATCTCAAGCTACGGAGGTGTGTTCTGTGACTTAAACTGGCTGGAGGTGACACACACACACACACACACACACACACACACACACACACACACACACACACACACCTGCTGTCCATGGCACCTCAGAGATCCCAAGATGGGTGAAGAGTTTCTCTGAGAACATGGCTGGAGGCTTCATGCTGCCCTGACCTATGGGATCCAGCTTAAAGAAATCACAGTGAACAACCTGCAACTGTCCATCCAACTTAGACTCCAACTCCTAACACACACACACACACACACACACACACACACACACACACACACACACACACACACACACACACAGTGTTATAGTAACAGTGTAACAAACATGTAATGAGGGTCGTGGTGTTAAGGAGGTGATGAGTGTGATGTTTACCTGCAGCTCAGGGAGGAAGGATTTATCACTCTCCAGCGCCACCACTCTGTGAGCTCCACAGTTCAGCAGTGTGCGGGTTAACACACCCGGTCCTACACACACACACACACACACACACACACACACACACACACACACACACACACACACACACACACACACACACACTTTTTCTTTTCAGTCCTGTAGCTGATGCAGTACACAGTGAAATAAAATGTTTCACAGCTACAGAAAACACACACCACACCACAACACAACACAACACAACACACACCACAACACAACACAACACACACCACACACCACAGCACAGCACACAACACACCAACACAACACACAACACAACACACCACACAACACACCACACAACACACAACACACCACACAACACACAACACACCACACAACACACCACACAACACACCACACAACACACAACACAACACACCACACAACACACAACACACAACACACCACACAACACACCACACCACACCACACAACACAACACAACACAACACACACCACACCACAACACACCACACAACACACCACACCACACCACACAACACAACACAACACACACCACACCACAACACAGCACACCACACACCACACCACACAACAAAACACCAACACAACACAACACAACACACCCGGTCACCCACTCAGGCACACACTCAAACACACACACACACCACACACACACACACCTGGGTTGCACTCGAATATGACAGCCTTGCCCTCGTCTATGTCAGGTGTGAGGTGCTCCGTGACCACGCGTGCCAGCTCGGGGTCGATGATGAAGCGCCGTAGGTGTTTGCAGGTGAGGGCCTTCCGTGTGTTCTCCTCCACCTCACCCAGATCCAGAGGGTCGTAGCGACTCAGGGGGCGGAGCTGATTAAGGAAGTTGGCAGCGGCAGCCGAGAGATTCCTGCACGTTCTCCCTGAGGAGCGAGACACCGGCTCCACCCTGCATCCACCCACCAAAGTTCTCCTCCACTCACCCGCTGAGAACACACACGCTGACGTGGAGAGAGAGCGCCACACTGTGGGCGGGGCTAACAGAACCCACACAGACCGCACGAGAACCCTGCTGTTTCCACACAGGGACATGATGGACCACTACCTTGGGGGAGGGGTGGGGGGTGTTAAAGATATGAATTCATGATTAATGTTTAATCTTTTTGTCCTCATGTTTCTATAGCAACACAGTGTTTGTTCTGTAATATGAATATAATGTTAGTAATAAATCATTTCTTCTCTTCACCATGATGTTTATAATACTGCACAGAGTCACAGGGGCAGGGACACGTGCACACAGGGACACATGGACAGGGGCACGTGGACACGTGGACACAGGGACACTTGGACACAGGGACACTTGGACACAGGGACACATGGAGAGGGGCACATGGACACAGGGACTGGGGCACGTGGACACAGGGACACATGGAGAGGGGCACATGGACACAGGGACACATGGACTGGGGCACGTGGACACAGGGACACATGGTCACATTACATTTACAGCATTTAGCAGACACCCTTATCCAGGGTGACTTACAACTAAGCAACTGAGGGCTAAGGGCCTTGCTCAGGGGCCCAGCAGTGGCAGCTTGGTGGACCTGGGGTTCAAACCTGTGACCTTCTGATCAGTAGCCCAACACCTTAACCACTGAGCTACCACATCCCCCATGTGGACACTGGGACTGGGGCACGTGGACACAGTCACGTGGACACATGGTCACATGGACACATGGTCACCGGGTCACGTGTTCACATCTGTACTACACTGAGTCTAAAATGACATTAAATGACTTTATTATTGACATTAAAGCTGCACGTGACTTATCTATCAGAATTAAACTGATGACGGAACTTTACACGCTGTATAATTACATTAACGTTATAATATAAGAACATTATTAACATATTGTAATGTAAATATGAGACTCTGACATTAGCTAATTACCCGTGTAGCTAAGCTAGCCTGTAAGCTAACAATAATAATAATAATAATATTAATATTAAAACTCCGACCTGCTGATGGTGAACCCTGATGGTGAACCCTGATGGTGAACACAGCGGTGTGAAGATCACAAAGTCACTTCATTTCTTTACCTCCACAAACACTGTAATGTGACATTGAACACGCGCGTGGAGGAAGACGTTTTCCCACCCGTATTCTGACAGGCCACGCCCACTCTGCTGGCCGCGTTCACTCCCTCAGTCCATATTTATGGTGTTTTATATAAAATAAGATTATTTTATATAACATGATAAATATTATTATACAATATAATAAGATGATTATGTGCCTGAGGAGTTTAGAGCAACAACGCTTTAAAAGACCGAAACGAATTCTGTACTAGTTACTGAAGACCAGAACAAACAGCTGGGCGGCTTCATACACAACATGAGACACTGATGACCATGAAGATCAATCCCTGGCAGGGTGACCACTGTAGGTGTAGAACATCAGGACAGATGAACACTGGGAGATGAGACTCCACCCACGTGTAGAACATCAGGACTGATGAACAACTGGGAGATGAGACTCCACCCACGTGTAGAACATCAGGACAGATGAACACTGGGAGATGAGACTCCACCCACGTGTAGAACATCAGGACAGATGAACACTGGGAGATGAGACTCCACCCACGTGTAGAACATCAGGACAGATGAACAACTGGGAGATGAGACTCCACCCACGTGTAGAACATCAGGACTGATGAACAACTGGGAGATGAGACTCCACCCACGTGTAGAACATCAGGACTGATGAACACTGGGAGATGAGACTCCACCCACGTGTAGAACATCAGGACTGATGAACACTGGGAGATGAGACTCCACCCACGTGTAGAACATCAGGACTGATGAACACTGGGAGATGAGACTCCACCCACGTGTAGAACATCAGGACTGATGAACACTGGGAGATGAGACTCCACCCACGTGTAGAACATCAGGACTGATGAACAACTGGGAGATGAGACTCCACCCACGTGTAGAACATCAGGACAGATGAACAACTGGGAGATGAGACTCCACCCACGTGTAGAACATCAGGACAGATGAACAACTGGGAGATGAGACTCCACCCACGTGTAGAACATCAGGACTGATGAACACTGGGAGATGAGACTCCACCCACGTGTAGAACATCAGGACAGATGAACACTGGGAGATGAGACTCCACCCACGTGTAGAACATCAGGACTGATGAAGTATCTCCTTAAGAGCTATTTATGTTTGTAATCATTTTTAAAGTCACGTGTTTTTTTGTGGAAAGCTTAAATTTAACGTGTTGTACATCACGTATAAAACGTAACATTTACAAACCGATCACGTTTCCAGATGATTTTAAAACTCGTGATATTTAGAACACAGCCACAATCTGTTGCGAACGTACGAGCTGTTGACCAATCAGAGTAAGAGGCGGGATCTCGGTCGGAAAACGGGTAGGAAAGAAACAGTCCACAAAACTTTTGGCTAATATGGCGCACTCAATGTGCGTCATCATTGTGCGACAGTCAGCATTATGTCGTCTAATCCGAATATGCGCATACGTAATTTTTTAGGTTTTTGTATATGTTAAAAGTTTCAGTGTTCTTTAAATAAAAGCATTAAAATACAATAAAAATGTTATTTATATCCGTGTCAACAGATCGTCTGTGTTTTATGCATAAAATGAGCGCAATGTTGAGTGTCTAAAAGTCGCCATGCTGAAGTTACCAATCGGATGTCCGCTCACTTCCTAGTGCACTTTGACCTTAATGATGAGCGGCAGCTCTTAGCGCCCTACTAAGTGCCCTTGGTGTGTAACAGGTTAGTGAATGTGACCGAGCCCGTGGCGGGGACACACAGCAGTAACGTGCTGTTTAAGATGGAGCGTTTCTTCAGTCCTGAGAAAGGAAACGGTTTACGAGCTGCGAGAGAAATGAAAGCGGGACAAAAGATTTATTCTACAGAACCGTTTGTGTTCTGTGTCTCCGAAAAGTCTTTAAACTCCACCTGCCAGTCGTGTCTCAGCAAGTGAGTGCTTCACCTCATTTACTGTCGGATAATCATGTAATAAAGTCTGTTTAGTATTAAATACAGGAGTATTTAGAAGTGCCCCAGGTGACAGGAAGTGCCCCAGGTGACAGGAAGTGCCCCAGGTGACTCACCTCATTTACTGTCAGATAATCATGTAATAAAGTCAGTATATTATAAAATACAGTAGTATTTATTAGTGCCCCAGGTGACCCTAACCCCGTGTGACAGGAAGTGCCCCAGGTGACCCTAACCCCGTGTGACAGGGAGTGCCCCAGGTGACCCTAACCCCGTGTGACAGGAAGTGCCCGAGGTGACCCTAACCCCGTGTGACAGGAAGTGCCCCAGGTGACCCCCGTGTGACAGGGAGTGCCCCAGGTGACCCCCGTGTGACAGAGAGTGCCCCAGGTGACCCTAACCCCGTGTGACAGGGAGTGCCCCAGGTGACCCTAACCCCGTGTGACAGGGAGTGCCCCAGGTGACCCTAACCCCGTGTGACAGGAAGTGCCCCAGGTGACCCTAACCCCGTGTGACAGGGAGTGCCCCAGGTGACCCTAACCCCGTGTGACAGGAAGTGCCCCAGGTGACCCTAACCCCGTGTGACAGGGAGTGCCCCAGGTGACCCTAACCCCGTGTGACAGGGAGTGCCCCAGGTGACCCTAACCCCGTGTGACAGGAAGTGCCCCAGGTGACCCTAACCCCGTGTGACAGGGAGTGCCCCAGGTGACCCTAACCCCGTGTGACAGGAAGTGCCCGAGGTGACCCTAACCCCGTGTGACAGGAAGTGCCCCAGGTGACCCCCGTGTGACAGGGAGTGCCCCAGGTGACCCCCGTGTGACAGGAAGTGCCCCAGGTGACCCTAACCCCGTGTGACAGGGAGTGCCCCAGGTGACCCCCGTGTGACAGGGAGTGCCCCAGGTGACCCCCGTGTGACAGGGAGTGCCCCAGGTGACCCTAACCCATATATCTACACTAGACGTCGCCTTGTATTCGGCAGTACATGGGAACGAATGCGCCGATAGAGCCGCCATCTTGGTACAGGGACCCCGTCCCCTTAATGTACCAGCGTCAATGTGGGCAAAGGGAAATAAAACCACCACAAATCGTCATGAATGCCATTTTCTAGTTGTTTGAGTCGTTCCAAAGGGTTAATGGGAGATTGTCCCCAGAAGCTGCTGCTGTTCCCTGACTAGCTCATGGAGCTCAGTAAAAGGAAGGGGAACTCAGATCAGAGCCAAACCGCTAAATGTAAATTTATCAAGCTTGCAAATAAAAAATTTAAATATGTCAAAGAATTGTCTTTATTTTGACTCAAGTGGTCCTGACTGACCTGACGTCCTTAAGTGAAGTCAGGATAAAAGAGCATCCTGCTTGTGTTAAGCTAATAAACTGTTAGATAAGGGAAACTTACAGAACACGTAAAGTTCGGTCTTCACCTTTAATAAAAACAACATGGGTTAATTGTTAATGTCCTTATTAAGAGCTTCAGAATCTACACACATTGTCTGTTGCCCCCTCACTGTCACACCGTAATGGGTAACTAACATGGAGCACTAACATGGATCAGCTGTGGTCATTAAACTAGGACTGAAACAAACCAACAGAACCAGAAATCTAATTTCCTACCATTAATCACCATAAACACATTCTGACCTGTGTGATGTAATCCCTTCTGTCTGCTCCTTGTGTTTAAAGTCCAACAGCACCGTATAAAGATGGCGGCGGGTTTGACGCATGTTTAGGACCCCAAGGCGACATCTAGGTGTAGATATCTATGTCCCTAACCCTAACCCCAGGTGACAGGAAGTGCCCCAGTTGGTTTGCTCAGTAATATGAAGCCTAATGAACAGGAATAAAATTAGACAGAAAGTGTGTGTGTGTGTGTGTGTGTGTGTGTGTGTCTGTCTAGAGGAAGTGAGTGTAAGATCAAAGTACAGTGTAATTGTGGCTCGTTCGCATTTTGTTTACTTCTAAGGAGCACTAATGAGTGTGTGGAGTTTAAATTAGAGAGTCGCTTAAAGCATAGACACACACACACATAGACACACACACATACACAGACACACACATACACACACACACACACACATACACACACACACATAGACACACACACATACACAGACACACACATACACACACACACACACACACATACATACACACACAGACACACACACACACACAGACACACACACACACACACACACACACACACACACACACACACACACACACACACACACACACACACACAGAGTATGTCCTCATCAATATATTAAGATTTTTAATGTTATATTGACAATTTTTATAATATAATACACAACAGTCATGTTTTATATATCGAGTGTCTCAGAGTTGTGTTGATACATTCTCCTCATCATCATCACTTCCCTCCTCATCTTCTTCATCATCACCATCCTCATTATCATCTTCATCACCGTCCTCCTCATTGTCTTCATCACCATCTTCCTCATTGTCTTCATCACCATCTTCCTCATTGTCTTCATCACCATCTTCCTCATTGTCTTCATCACCGTCTTCCTCATTGTCTTCATCACCGTCTTCCTCATTGTCTTCATCACCGTCTTCCTCATTGTCTTCATCACCGTCTTCCTGCTCATCCTGAATATTTTAATTAACTAATTAGAGATAATTAAATATCTTTGTTGTGATTTTTAGTGAAGTGATTGTAATGAAGACGTTACGTGAAGGACAAAAATAAGGATGAAGGTTATTAGCACTTATAGCTGTTATCCCTGGGAGTCTTTTCCTGTTATGACCTCCTGTTAGTGTCAGGCCTTTGTCCTTGCTCGTCTTCTCTCGGTTTATAATCATTGATCCTTTTCTTCTTCACGGTTGTGTCTCCTCTGTCCTCTGACACCCTTCTGAGGGACAATTCCACGTCTCCGCTCTGACTCACTTTGTTCCAGTTAATTTGTTCGTCGAGTCGATCAGCGTCGTCTGTTGCTGCAGTTTTTACCTTTTACACAAGGACAGAAGATTAATAACAGCATTTAGATAAACACCAGAGTAAAAAAATGTGTGTGTGCGTGTGTATGTGTGTGTGTGTGTGTGTGTGTGTGTGTGTGTGTGTGTGTGTGTGTGTGTGTGTGAGTGTGTGTGTGTGTGTGTGTGTGTGTGTGTACTGTATCATCTCCCTCCATGCTGCACTGAGGTTCTGGGTCATTAGTGTGTGTTGGACTCCTTCGAGCTCCAGCAGCTTCCTCATTATCAGGATTATTGAGTATCTCAGTGACTCTCGACTCGTCCTCAGGTCCTGAACGCTGGTTTCTGTCCATAAAACTTCTGTTCTTCTTCTCTCGCTTTAATCCCTGGAGATAATTTGAGCTGCATTTGATCTGTGGACCAGGTTTAAAAAAAGGACTGGTGTGTTTCTCTGTTACACACTGATGAGCTTTTATACAGACCAGATTATTATTATTATTATTATTATTATTATTATTATTATTATTATTATTATTATTATTATTATTCATGATTATTATTATTATTATTCATGATTATTATTATTATTATTATTATTATTATTATTATTATTATTATTATTATTATTATTATTATTCATGATTATTATTCATGATTATTATTATTATTATTATTATTATTATTATTATTATTATTCATGATTATTATTATTATTATTATTATTATTATTATTATTATTATTATTAAGCCCAACCCACATTTAAATATAAAATCTCAGTTCAGTTAAATTCCATTGTATTTTATTTGTGACTTTAACAGTGAACTTTTTGTCACAGAGAAACTTCACAGATGTAAATACAGGATATAAATAATCACTAATGAGTGAATCAGAGGTGATGACGCGATGACATGAGGAAGAGTGGAGAGGAAACTGACTGAAAAGAGACCTTCATCTTCATCTACGATTAAAAATCATTATAAACACAGAGAGAGAGAGAGAGAGAGAGAGAGAGAGAGAGAGAGAGAAGGATTATAAATCTTTCATTCATTCATCTCCTACCACTTATCCGAACTTCTCGGGTCACGGGGAGCCTGTGTCTATCTCAGACGTCATCGGGCATCGAGGCAGGATACACCCTGCAGTGCCAACCCATCACAGGGCACACACACACTCTCATTCACTCACACACACACACACACACTATGGACAAGGAGGCGGGAATCGAACCTCGACCCTGGTGGTGTGAGGTGAACGTGCTACCCACTAAGACACCGTGACCCTATTTTACATCATTATAAATGCAAATCAAATGAAAGGCAGAAGTGTAACAGAAAGTTTCAGGGTTTGGGGTTTTAGTGTTCATCATTTTTGTTACACACACACACACACACAGACACACACACAGACACACACACAGACACACACACACACACACACACACACACACAGACACACACACACACACACACACACACACACACACAGACACACACACATTTATCTGCTGTGTTTGCAGCCATTCACTCCGTTTATAATTTATAAAAGTGTTTGTTCCGTCTCACACACACACACACACACACACACACACACACACACACACACACACACACACACACACACACACAGACACACACACAGACAGACACACACACAGACACAGACACACACACACACAGACACAGACACACACACACACAGACACACACACACACACACACACACACACACACACACACACACACACACACACACACACACGTTTATCTGCTGTGTTTGCAGCCATTCACTCAGTTTATAATTTATAAAAGTGTTTGTTCCGTCTCACACACACACACAGACACACACAGACACACACACACAGACACACACACACACACACACACACACAGACACACACACATTTATCTGCTGTGTTTGCAGCCATTCACTCCGTTTATAATTTATAAAAGTGTTTGTTCCGTCTCACACACACACACACACACACAGACACACACACACAGACACACACACAGACAGACACACACACAGACACACACAGACACAGACACACACACACACACACACACACACACACACACACACACACACACACACACACACACACGTTTATCTGCTGTGTTTGCAGCCATTCACTCAGTTTATAATTTATAAAAGTGTTTGTTCCGTCTCACACACACACACAGACACACACAGACACACACACACAGACACAGACACACAGACACACACACACACACAGACACACACACACAGACAGACACACAGACAGACAGACACACAGACACACACAGACACACACACAGACACACACACACACAGACACACACACACAGACAGACACACAGACAGACACACAGACAGACACAGACACACACACACACAGACACAGACACACACACACAGACAGACACAGACACACACACACACAGACAGACACACACACACAGACACACAGACAGACACACAGACAGACACACAGACAGACACAGACACACACACACACAGACACAGACACACACACACAGACAGACACAGACACACACACACACAGACAGACACACACACACAGACACACACACACACACACACACACAGCTCTGAGCTCCAGCCCAGTTATTAATAATTCATCCCGAGTGATTAGTGTGAAAGTGAACTGATGGAGAAACAGATGGAGGAAAGACACAAACTCTTTACTCACGTCTACAGAAAGGCAAAGGGCAAAAGTCTCGAAATCACCACAAATCATCAGTCATTCATTTCTGCTCCTAAAACAAACGGCTCTTTGTGCTCATGGAGCTCCAGCAGATGCTGCATCAGGTTCAGAACCCAGATGATAAATTATACAGCTCAAGATTTACAGCTGAAATGTTCAGGAACCTTCAGACCTTCACCTTAGGAACCCAGACGACCTAATATAGCTAATTTGCATAGAATTGGGAATTTCATGATTCTCTCTCTCTCTCTCTCTCTCTCTCTCTCTCTCTCTCTCTCTCTCTCTCTC
>NC_062529.1:88874-98874 GCF_022655615.1 Tachysurus fulvidraco | reverse complement strand
CTTTCAGTGGAAATGGATTAATGGACCCTGCACCCTAACTAGTGCACTACAGGGAGACAAGATTCCCACATGTTGGATCACTAAAACACACCAGGACATATGAGTGGTCGTGTGTTCTACTCGCTCCACTACATGGCTCTAGAACATTGACCTGAAAGCCTTTAAGACATGATTATAAATCTCCCCCAGTGCTGTTACTCCCCCTGTAGTCGCCCTGCAGCAGTGCGGCCCCCTTTTTAGATTTTACAGCAAAGTGACTCTAATGCTTATTTTACTATTTTATGATTCAGCTATTTTTAAATAAACAAATCTATTCACAGTTTGTTCTTCTAAGCACTTAAGGACCCTAGAATAGTGTAGGGTAGTTCAGGCAGGGCAGAAAACTCAGCACAGTGAAATGCAGGAGACTTTTTTTACCCTGAGGAAAAGTGGAGGAGGGAGTGGGGCACTAAATAATGACAGACCACCCAGAACCCTCTAAACAACTAAAATTCTGTTTATTTTAAGATCACTATCATAAACACTTGGGCAGAAGAGTGAGTGTGTGTGTGTGTGTGTGTGTGTGTGTGTGGGGGGGGGGGTCAGAAAACCTGCAGATTCTGTCCATTTAAACTGGTCATTTAGCTCAGAGATATTAAAGACAAAACTCCTTCGCAGACATCCTGCTTACAGGGCTGTGTTGGTGTGTGTGTGTGTGTGTGTGTGTGTGTGTGTGTGTGTGTGTGTGTGTGTGTTGATGTGTGTGTTACATTTTATGAAATATATTCTGTTTGTGTGTGTGTGTGTGTGTGTGTGTGTGTGTGTGTGTGTGTGTGTGTGTTGATGTGTGTGTGTTACCTTTTATGAAATATATTCTGTTTGTGTGTGTGTGTGTGTGTGTGTGTGTGTGTGTGTGTGTTGATGTGTGTGTAAGAGAGCATGTGTATTACCCTTTATGAAATATATTCTGTTTGTGTGTGTGTGTGTTGATGTGTGTGTAAGAGAGCATGTGTATTACCCTTTATGAAATATATGCTGTGTGTGTGTGTGTTTTTTAAATGAAATAAGAAGCAAGGTTAAAGCCCTGTTATCTAGAACACAGTGCAGTGCTTAGTGGTAACCCTAACCCTTAGTAACCCTTAGTGGTAACCCTAACCCTTAGTAACCCTTAGTGGTAACCCTAACCCTTAGTGGTAACCCTAACCCTTAGTGGTAACCCTAACCCTTAGTGGTAACCCTAACCCTTAGTGGTAACCCTAACTCTAACCCTAACCCTAATCCTAACCCTAGTACATCAGGAGTTAAAGCTAATCACTTGCTGTATAAACATCGAAACAAGAAGAAGCTCTAGTTAGAAGTTGTGTTCTTCTTACCTGTGTTCCTTTTCTTTGCATTTTTAAGACTCCTTCTCCCACTAATTGAGCTGCTGTTATCACTCATAGACTCCTGAGCAGAAGATGCGCTTCCGGTGGCCTCGCTGTCACGTATCATACTCTCATAACCACTGCTGCCCCCACTGTGGTAGAAGAGTGTAGTTTTCCCCATGGCCGGTGGCAGCTCTCCACTCAGAACGCTGCTGTTATCACTAGCATGGCCGCTGCTGCAACGATGTGGCCTCCGTGGAGCAGTAATCTTACTATATGGGGACGGTAGTGTATGAACCACTGCTGCACCATGGACTGTTCCTCCTCTTTCCTCAGTATTACATGTACCTCGTCCATGACTGGTCTGGCCTGCACTGCCCTGCAGAAGTTCTGAGATTCGTCCATTTACAGCTCTAAGGGGCAGCTTCGAGGCAAGCCCTAATCCCCTGCTGCGGCTTAGAGATTGAGTTGACCAAGAATTTGGGTTTTGGTTCTTTCCATTAGGGGGCAGACTGGAGCTCCTGTTTACTGACTGTGGAAGGGACTTGGTGGAGAAGCTCAAGCTCTTGGTGTTAGATGTGGAAAGGCTTCGAGACTTAGGACTGGCCATGAGGAGTTTGGTAACAGCTGAGATTTTGGATTGGCTTGATTTGGGTGAATGTGTTACACTGGAATTGCTGGTCAGTCCATTGGATGGAGAAGAGACAGAGTTACGTGTGATGCTTCTGCCAACTCGGGGCATGGTGCTATCTCTCACTACAGCTGCTTTAGATCCAACAAGCATCAGACTCTCCCCTCTCTCTAAAGAATGACAGTCATAGTGGCCAACATGGGACCTTCCCAGAGAATTGGTTCTGTTAGCCAAAAGCTCAAGTTTGGCACTGAAGAGTCTGCTGCTCTCCAAGTTTGGTGCTGTTTGTTTACCAGCCAGATTCTCTGGAGTGCTGCCCAAGAACGGTAAGTGCAGGCTTGGACACTGGTTATTTGTGGGATTGTGCTGGAGACTGGCTCTGTTTCTCTGGTCAAGACTTGACTTCCTCACAGGTGGTAAGGGTGGGATTCCTTTTGGACGACTGAAGAACCCTTGCTTTCCCGATGATAATCTTCGCTCCAGTGTGGCTCGAGGACTGCAGGGAGTGGATGTAGTAACTCCAAGGGTTTTATATTCTCCACTCATGTAGCGATAAGAAGACTCATCAAGGTCATCCTGCTTGTTTAGGTGATGCCATGCCCTAGGAAGGCTGCCGGTCCTGAGGATGTTAGCTGAAAACAAAGGTGTGATGTTTTCTGAAGCATTTAGAACCATTTCACATCCATCTATGACCCTATTGAAGGAATCAGAACCTTCTGCTTCACAGCTGCTTAAACCTTTTCTGTCTAACACTCTTTTACTCTTTATATATTCAGATGTTCCTTTCTCTAGCTTTGCTTCACAGACAGGTTCCTCGGGGCTGGAGGACTCCCTTTTCATCCAGGGATCATTAAAAATCATCTTACTTGAGAGAGGAACTGGTGGAGATCTGTGATCTTTGTCAGAAGGGGGTTTGGTTGGTGTATCATGAATAATGGGCATTAGAGCAACACAAGGCTGAGTTGTTATATTAGTTTTGTTACGGGAAAAGCTAGTCAAGGTGCATAATGTCTGAACATTGGAAATAGTGACTGTTGTTTTTCCCATGGTTGGAGACATTTTGGTGGAAGTTTCACTTCTACAGAAAACATTTCCATCCTCCTTGTTCTGTTCTGTGAGCTCCTCTACCTCATTAACTTCCAGAAGCTGAACCTCAGCTAGTCCGTCACCCTGCCCAAAGCATTGCTGCATAACAAAGCTTTGACAAAGTTGTCCTTCACCACTTCCCGTACTCATTTCCGTCAGCCAAGAACTGTTAGAGGGCCGTCGGTTTATGATGAACTCTCCTTCCTCCTTGCTGAGAGGCAGAAATTTAACAATGTTGGCTTCTGAGATGGTGGCAGTGGTAATGGAGGTTGGATTGCTGTAGCAATCCAAGTCTTCACTCAAACTGCTGATGATGCTGACGGGACGTGGACCCAATGCAAGATCCTGAACTGAGCACTCACTGTTGAAGCTGATTACACTGGTGGGCCTGCCGTCCTCTATGATCCCGTTCAGTGTTAACTCCTCAACAAGGGTAAAGACCAAGTCATCTTCAGCCTGTGGCTCTAACTGCTGCAAGGTGACCGGTGTGCTGTTTTTATTGTCCAGAGGTAGTTGAGGAACATCATCACACAGTGTGTCCACTGATCCTAAACTGTTGGAGGAAGAAGAGCATTTCAGTACCTGAGGACCCGTCCCGACAGGAGATGTTCTAAATTCAGCCTGAAGCAACGACTCAGTAGATGACTTTCCTGAATCTCTGTACAAGTTTTGTGTGGATTGTGGATGTGTATTAGGCATTACGCCTTTCTGGGTGTACACTTTGCAGCGCTGAGAAGGTGAATAGGGAGGTTTGAATTCTGATGTTTTTGTCAAGCTAGCTATACCGAGTCTGGGGGAACCAGAGGAACGAGGTTTACTGTCACTGCTGCTTCCTCCACTAATGGACTCCCTGCTGTTGTGAAGACTGTTGGCCCTTTGAAGAGATGTGAGCTGTCTAACACCAGTCCCTCCAGTTCCACTTGTAGAAAGAGGAGACGTGTTTATTGTGGACTTTGCCAGACTTTCTATAATGGACTGTGCAATCTCTGCTTCCTCTACCACTTCCCGGATCTCCTCCAGTTGCTGATCATTAGAGATCCTCTTGGGATCCTCTGTGGTGGTGCAGGATGGAAGAGATTCAATTTTCTTAAGTCTGTTGGACAGAACTTCTTCAAAAGGAAAACTGTTTACTTCCTCGCTGCCATCAATGCACCCCAGACGCTCCTGCAGCTCTGCAAATGTGTTGCATTTGAGACAATCTTTCTCCTGCTTGCTAGGGACTGCAGTTTCTTCAGCTACAGGAGGAAGTGTCTGAGGATGAAGGGTCTGAATCGACTGGACATTTTGTGGTGGTTGGATTAAAGCATCACCTAACTGAGATGACTGCCTGCTTTGGCCTCCCTTATCCTCATGAATAGATGTTATGATGGGTACAAACTCTGGAGGACCTTCGTTATCTGTGAGCTCTCTGTCTGAAAGTGCAGAACCGTTTGGACCTACGTAAATGACAGTATCACAAGACTGCTCACTGCTGGAATAATCATCTTGGTCGCTGGTAATGTGAAGCAGCTGTATTTCAGATCCTCTAATGTTCCTGGAGTGAATGTTGCGGAGCTGAGTCGGACGTTTCATTCTTCCCTCCTCACATGAGCTTTCTCCACCAGAGGAGCTAGATGTGTACTGCTGCAAGATACACAACTCAAAATTATATTTGGATTTCATGTTTGATGTCATGTTAATGTCTTCCTCATTCCAGAAATCAAAGGGTCATTTTGTTCCTAACAGAATATAAAATGTGCCTCATACCAAGCTTACTTTAGTCTTTTTCTTCTTCATCTTCAGCACTCGAGAAGCAATCTGTAGTGTAGACAAAGTTTCTGAGAAATGGCTGGGAGAGGAGGAGATGTGAGCGATCATGGTCGTGCGACAATTCATGTTTCCCAGCGACTCTCGCAACAGCATAGTTAACTTACTGTCCCTGTGAAACAGCACAGACAAGCGAAGGAGACGAAGAGGAGCGTTACACACACCATAACTTCTGATCACATTGTTTAATATGGCTCATTGTTTTTCCTGTGTGATGTAGATGATTTAGAAATATAATCGCATTACTGAGCGCTGGCTGTCGCTCTGACTCATCATCTACATTCAATTACTTTGTTTTCCTGCTTTGACATTTAATCCTGCCATTTACACGACCTACAGAACACAGCAACCAGCATTTAGCTCTCATTAAAGCACGCTAACATCATCGATGTTTTTATGCATTTTTAATTTATTCATGCCGATATTAAAATCTCATTTAAAATCTCCCAGAATCTTAATCACATCTCTCCGCATCGCAGTTCAGGCCTTCAGACCCACACACCAGGTCTGCAAAGTGAATTCAATTTGCATAGAGTTTTCACACATGCCTTGTGGGAGGAAAACACGATCTGCAGGCTGTGAGCCTCAAAGCTGTAAGTGTTTAAGCAGAGAGAAGAGACAGGGAATATAAACCATCATCTGTTTCTGAGGCCTTGCTCAACACACTCGTTTACCTTCGAGAACTGAGAATAAATTATTCTGGGCTTTTGTGCCACACTTCAATCCTGTCTACTTCTCCTTAGCTACATAGGACAATATGACAGGATCGGCTTCTGTTTGAGTAAACGTATACACACACACACACACACACACACACACACACACACACACACACACACACACACACACAAGCACAGATGCAACCTCATGCACTTCCCTTTCACATTAGTGGACAGAGTTGTTTATAATCTTTAAACATAAATCTTTGCGGTTACTATGGCAACACACACCATGCCTATGTGGCATCATGTTCTAAACATGTGAAAAACTTTTCACTGTTATGTAAAATAAAATCTTTAGATTTAGTAAAATGATGATTGGTGATGGAGCTTTAATTCCACATAATATTGTAAAGATGACCATAAAAATAAGCAGTCAGGACTCGTACTTGTAGGGAATGTGTTTGGAGCCGTTGACGAGGGCGAGGATGACGTTGCCGAGGGCCGAGAGAGACAGACACTGAGTGGCTGTGGCACTTTCACAGGGTTTAGACAACTCCTTCACACAACTTCCCAAATCTATAAGGTGCAGACGACTGCGGCCTCCGGACACTGACACACACACACACACACACACACACACACACACACACACACACACACACACACACACACACACACACGCACACACTCGCATGTACATATTATATAATAATTACAATACAATATAAATTCTGACATTTTAATTCTTTCTGAGGCTGAGGAACTCATTTTGATGGTATTTTCAGGACTGACTCGTGTCACATGACATTCTGATGCACATAAACAAACTCTGGACTTGTAATTTGGGCTCGAACAGGCAATAAATGAAACAGGAAATGACATCATATCTGTAAGCAGGACACACTCAGGAACACAGATACTTACTGCCTCCTTTTCCGCTCTTCTCCATGCGGTACTGGTAGATGTGCAGTGTGAAGAGCATGTGTGAGTTACGATGTTCGTCCTCATCACATTCGGCTCGGCTGCTGTACCGAGCTGCGATAGCGGCGTCTAAAAAGAAGGCAGCTTTCTCTGCAGTCGGCGCTCGCAGCTCGCTCTGATTCTGCAGCTAAACCACAAACACACTCACATGTTACACACATATCCACATCATCAGTGTTTATGCTGACAGACTCAGCAGGAGGTCACAACGTTATTTATTATTAAAACCTAGATGAAGAAATAAAAAATGCTATTTATGTTTGTTACTCATTAAGATGTAAATGTAGTACAAATAGGTTTTAATCAGCTCACAGTGATAACTGTTAATAAACTGTGTTAATAAACTGTGTTAATAAACTGTGTTAATAAACTGTGTTAAACACAGTCACCTGTAAGTGAAGAGTCGTTACTTTTATAATGTTGTTAATCTGCACATTTTGACTCACATCAGTAAGAGAATCACTTTCCCTGTATTTCACTGGGAATAAACAAGATTAATAAATTAATAAATAATAATAACTAAATAACTAATACATAATAATAAACAAACAAACAAACAAACAAATAAACAAATAAGTGGAGATGATTTTTAGTATTTAATGTTAATTCTCCCTTTGTAATTGTTTGAGGTTTTATTTGTGAATAAGATTAAAACTATTATTAAGACATTTACACACATTCAGTCTGCAGAATTAGTGTATTTATTATTTAACAGATTTTCATCTGGACAGTGACTTTATCTCCTAATGTCCTTAGAGATGCCTCTCTCTCTCTCACACACACACACACACACACACACACACACACACACACACACACACACACACACACACACACACACCAGTTGTTTATGTGAATCTCACAATTTCATTGTCTTTACATTACAAACCTTTCCTCATCTCTGTTCCCTGAATGTGACCCTAAGTGTCTCCTCACCTGCATGCCACAGATGGGGTCTTCACACAGGTAAACCCCAGGTGAGTGGCCATCCTGTAAACTGCCTGTGGCCACGTCAGACAGCAGGTCCTTCAGGTTCTCATCTTTCCCCCAGACTTCCACGGCAGAGACACGGACAGAGAATCGAGCTCCGGTCTTCTCCTTCCGCTCCGTAATGATTTTAAAGAGCCAGGAGATAGCGCAGGGGATAATGCCCAGGTTCTGCATGGAGTCGTCCTTCCCAATCATGGTGTAGGTTTTTCCTACACACACACACACACACACACACACACACACACACACACACACACACACACAGATTTATATTACAGAGGTGTGTCCTACATCACACACACTCTTCCCTGAGCACATAGTGACAGATGGCTTTACAGCTTTGCTCTGCAGGAGTAACAGTGAGACTTCTATCAGATATAAACAGAAATTTCTCCAACACTGAACAAAGGTTCAAACAGGAACAAATGGCACAATTCTTACACCTGTGACACAAACACTGTAACACAATAATACAATAAATGTGTGTGTGTGAAGGCCAAAATGTTCTGTTTATTTATGACTTGTTTGTTTGTTTGTTTATGTCTAAAGATATTTTGCTGAATGTGAGCAAATAAACATCAAAATATAAAATTAGTTTTTTGCTAAATGTGATGAAATAAAATGTTCATGAGCTTTATTACAGCTTTATTACATCTTTATTACAGGGTTAGGTGTTAGGTGTTGGGGGTTAGGTGTTGGGGGTTAGGGGTTAGGTGTTGGGGGGCTAGGGGTTAGGTGTTGGGGGCTAGGTGTTAGGTGTTGGGGGCTAGGGGTTAGGTGTTGTGGGTTAGGTGTTGGGGGTTAGGTGTTGGGGGCTAGGTGTTGGGTGTTAGGTGTTGGGGGTTAGGTGTTGGGGGTTAGGGGTTAGGTGTTGGGGGTTAGGGGTTAGGTGTTGGGGGCTAGGTGTTGGGTGTTAGGTGTTGGGGGTTAGGTGTTGGGGGTTAGGTGTTGGGGGTTAGGTGTTAGGTGTTGGGGGTTAGGTGTTGGGGGTTAGGTGTTAGGTGTTGGGGGTTAGGGGTTAGGTGTTGGGGGTTAGGTGTTGGGGGTTAGGTGTTAGGTGTTGGGGGTTAGGTGTTGGGGGGAAATCTCTTGGTCGTATAGTTAATTTAATATCCACAGAGTCTGAAAAATCAATTAACTGTTTTAGTGTAAAGTTAAAAACTGATGATGATGATGATGATGATGATGATGATGATGAGTGTTAAACTTTAATGAAGAGAAATGAATGAAAATCATCAGAAACTAAATGAGATGAAACGTGTTTAACAGTTTATTACATAAAAGGCTGAAATTATACATTTATTTATTTATATAATTAATCAAATAAATCAAATAAAAATACAGAATAAAAAATTATAATGAAAACAGAACAATGAGCTGAACAAACACGAATACACACACAAACACACACACACACACATACACACACAACGATACACACACACAAACACACACAACGATACACACAAAGATACACACACACAAAGATACACACACAAACACACAAACACACACAAAGATACACACACACAAAGATACACACACACAAACACACACACACACACACAAAGATACACACACAAAGATACACACACACAAAGATACACACACACAAAGATACACACACACAAACACACAAAAATACACACAAATGGACGAAACAATAAATTCTCTCACCCAGTTTGGAGTGACCAAAACAGAACACACATCCATCAGCTCCATTCACAACCGACTGGATCACCTCGGCTACGGTACCAGCACACACCTCCGCCTGTAACACACACACACACACACACACACACACACACACACACACACACACACACACACACACACACACACATTTTTACAGAATATCTCTTTCTAACTATTGTCACACAGGACAATTCAAACAGGAAGTGGATTAGACGAGCATTCACCTGTGAGGCATCATGTGAGAAGGCAGAGTCGAAGGTGAACATTTTGGGTGGTACTTGGGTGGAGGCTCCTCGTTTGTGATTGGAGCTCTGCTGGGAGGTGGAGTTAACAGATGGATCCATAATGCTAACCTGTTTCTTACGAGAGTCCACTTTCAGGAAGGAGCTGGACTCAGCATGGGACACGGCACACACACGCAGCATCACCTTCACCTAGACATCAGCACACACACACACACACACACACACACACACACACACACACACACACACACATTGTGTCTCATTGTGAGATTCTGCAGCCTTTACATTGATGATGTGACTAAATGATAGTCACCTTGCCGAGTCCTGGATTATCTCTCACTTTACTGACAGCTCTGAGCAGACAGGGTGGGGCTGGTGGAGACGTGACCTGCAGGATTCCACTGAAGTTTGTTGGGAAAAGGGGCGTGGTCAATGGAGCAGTGGGCGTCGGCTTCTGCTTCTTCTTTTTAGAGGACAGGTTTAGTTTTTGAGCCGCTCTAAAGGAGGGAATGTTTAATCAAACGATCAATAACACAGTTACAGAAAAATAAAGCATCTCTC
>NC_062529.1:85000-88374 GCF_022655615.1 Tachysurus fulvidraco | reverse complement strand
ATACATATACTAAGTTTAGAGCAATAACATTGTCTGACTGTCTGACTGTCTGTCTGTCTGACTGTCTGTCTGTCTGTCTGACTGTCTGTCTGTCTGACTGTCTGACTGTATGTCTGTCTGTCTTTCTGTCTGTCTGACTGTCTGTCTGTCTGACTGTCTTTCTGTCTGTCTGTCTGTCTGTCTGTCTGTCTGTCTGTCTTTCTGTCTGTCTGTCTGTCTGTCTGACTGTCTGTCTGTCTGTCTGTCTGTCTTTCTCTCTGTCTGACTGTCTGTCTGTCTGTCTGACTGTCTGTCTGACTGTCTGTCTGACTGTCTTTCTGTCTGTCTGACTGTCTGTCTGTCATCAGAAGGTCTACTAGTACTTAATAACTGATGAAATATATTATATCCAATTCTCATTTGTTTGAACTGTCTCACTGACGTGTCTCTGCTGAGGGTGAGACAGGTGATGGAGGTGAGACACACCGCTGGGTAACACCAGGTTATCTGGTCCTGTATTTTCAGTGTAAACACACAGGGTTCTTGAATGTAGAACTTCACACCTTAATGACTGGAACATTGTAGTTACACTGTTCATATGGTGAAGGTCATGAGAACCCTGTTGCTAGGCAACTGGGACATAATGAGTGTGTTTAGATAGTCTGCACATAGCGAGTTTTATACAGAGGTAAAGTGCAGATCTGAGACAGAAACCTCCAGAACATCACTTTATCTCTCAGATATAATGTGTGGATATTAAAGAGCAAATAACACAACAGTTTTACACAGAAACCCAGTTACAGTGTTTATGTACAGTGTTAAAGTCCTCTTACACTCTATACACACACACACACACACACACACACACATATACACACACACACATACACACACACACACACACACATATACACACACACACATATACACACACACACATATACACACCCCCACCACACCTATTCCACACACCCCACACACACTACCCACCACCAACCACACAGCTCTCTACACACACACACCTTACACACACCCATACACACCACACCCCGCACACAACACCCCACACACCCACACACAAGCCAACCCCACCGGTCCTCTCTCCCACACCCCCCCCACACAACCCCCATCCACACCGCATCCACCCACCCCGTACACCTCACATACCACCCCCACCAAGCCCACAGCCCACATATACCCCACACACAAACATACACACCTCCCCCCACCCCACTCTATACACACACCCACACCCGCCATCCCCCCCCCCACACTCTATACCCCCCCCCACACACAACCCACCTCACCCACCCTACCCCCACACCCTCCACCCCGACACCTCCACACGCCCCCCACACCCAGTCCCTCTACGCACCCAGCAACCCCTGCCCCGCCCACCCCACCCCCACCCCTCCCCCCTACACCTCCCACCCTCTATCACCCACGCCTCCCCTACTCCCCCCCACACTACCCCCACTCCATCCACCCCTGATCGCCACCTTCTCGCAACCCTCCCTCCCCCCCCCCCTCCCTCCCCCACACCCACCTCCCACCCTCCCACCCTACAACGACCCCCCTTGAGTACCTCCGTCCCCACCTCACACATCCCCCCCCGACCTGCCACACACACCCCCACCTCCACTCCCTCCTCTCCCGCCTCGCCACCTGCCTACACCACAAGCCCCCCCCTACCCCCCCCATAGAAACCCCCCCTTATCACACGCAGGCCACACCCATCCCACCCACCCATCTACCCACCCATCAGCCATCCCACCCCCATCCATCCACCACCCCCCCACCCTCCACACACCCACACTACCCCCTCCCCCCACCACTGTCCGACTCACACCCCCATACACACACCCCCACCCGTCTACACCCACCCCTCGCCCCCTCCCCCCACATCCCAACCCAGGCCCCGCCCCACATCCCCGCCCTCCACGCCAGCACATCTCCCACTTACCCTTGTGGGCTATTGGACGGCCCGCTCTTGGGTATCTTTAACGCTCTAACCTCGCTTCATTTTTTGGAGGTGTTAGTGTGAGGAGACAAACGAACATCTCACACTCCAGTGGACCTGTTATACATTATTCATTACTGCTCTCTCTCTCTCTCTCTCTCTCTCTCTCTCTCTCTCTCTCTCTCTCACACACACACACACACACTCACACACACACACACACACACACACACACACACACATACATGTAATCTCATTATGCTGTGCTTTCTGATGTGTGTGTGTGTGTGTGTGTGTGTGTCCCCTCACCCTCACTGCTCTCTCTCCCCTCCCCCACCTCTCTCAGCACACCTTTCTCTCCATCTTGCCTCTTTTTTCTATTTCTTTTTTTTATCTTTCCCACATCCTCTCTTTCCATCCCTCCACTGCATATTCCCAGCTGGGTCTCTCTCTCTCTCTCTCTCTATCTCTCTCTCTCTCTCTCTCTCTCTCTCTCTCTCTCTCTCTCTCTCTCTCTCTCTCTCTCTCTCTCTCTCTCTCTCTCTCTCTCTCTCTCAACCATTTGTCATTTTTTACATCTTTATGTCTGTTTTTCATTTTTCCTTTTCTCCTTTCTTTTTTGTATCATTCCTTTCACCCTTTCTCTGCCTTATAGTTCTCTGTGTAACCAGCAGAAAAGACCAAAAAGAGAGAGAGAAAACAGATTTCAGACAAAAATGATCTCAGTGAGATTTAATAGTGAAATTTCAGACCTAGATTTAACTAAAACCTAAACACAATATTCAGTGTTAATAAAATGTTACACTAATTAAGTTACACCACGTGGTCAAAAGTTTGTGGTCAAATGTTTGTGGACATCCAGCAAACCCAGTTTCCTCTATCAGACTAACACATAATGTGTGATTCATCACTCCAGAGATGTTTCCATCATTGCAGAGACACTGTGTGTGTGTGTGTGTGTGTGTGTGTGTGTGTGTGTGTGTGTGTGTGTGTGTGTGTGTGTGTGTGTGTGTGTGTGAGTGTGTGTGTGTTTGGTGTGTGGGTGTGTGTGTGGGTTGTGGGTGGTGTGGGTGGTGTGGGTGGTGTGGGTGGTGTGTGTGTGTGTGAGTGAGGTGTGTGTGTGTGAGTGGGGTGTGTGTGTGTGTGTGTGTGTGTGTGTGTGTGTGTGTGTGTGTGTGTGTGTGGTGTGTGAGTGTGTGTGTGTGAGTGTGTGTGTGTGTGTGTGTGTGTGTGTGTGTTGTGTGTGTGTGTTGTGTGTGTGGTGTGTGAGTGTGGTGTGTGTGTTGTGTGTTGTGTGTGTGTTGTGTGTGTTGTGTGTTGTGTGTGTTGTGTGTGTGTTGTGTGTGTTGTGTTGTGTGTGTGTTGTGTGTGTGTTGTGTGTGTTGTGTTGTGTGTTGTGTGTTGTGTGACATGTGGCCTGTGATTTTATAGGGAA
>NC_062529.1:77500-80000 GCF_022655615.1 Tachysurus fulvidraco | reverse complement strand
CACACACACACACACACACATAGACACACACACTATGCGTGCACCAATCCCCCCCCCCCCCAAAAAAAGGAGGCTCGCACGCATCTGGATGTGGGCGGAGCCGTCCCCCATGTGTTTATTAAATAACGTGGGTGTGACCCAATACTTTCTAAGCAAACTCACTCACTCACTCACTCACTCACGCACGCATGCACACACACGCACGGCACCACACAAAGCACGAGCACGCACGCACAAACAACGCACAACAACACAACGCACGCAACACACAGCAAGCACGAAAACACAAAGACACGCACGCAAAACGAAACACGACAAGCACAGCACGCACAAGCACAGACATAACGCACGCACGCAAGCAAGAACGAACAAACACCACGCACAAGACACAGCAATAAAACACAACAGAACGCACGCACGCACCACGCAATGCACGCACGAACATAACAGCACGCAAAGCACAAGCACGACAAACAAAAAACAAAAGAAACAAAACGCACAGCAACAAAACATAAAAGAAAAAACA
This sequence comes from Tachysurus fulvidraco, assembly GCF_022655615.1. Classification (NCBI taxonomy): domain Eukaryota; kingdom Metazoa; phylum Chordata; class Actinopteri; order Siluriformes; family Bagridae; genus Tachysurus; species Tachysurus fulvidraco. The sequence continues at coordinate 79,474 of NC_062529.1, read as the reverse complement.
AAACATAACACACACAAAACAAAAAGAAACGAAATCAAAACAACACACAAAAGAACAGAAACATACAAAAAGACACAAAAAGAAATCACACACACAAAACACACTAAACAACACACAACAATAGAACAACACAGAAAAACAAAGAAAACAAAACACAATAAACAACGAAAAACAAAACAAAACAAAACACACAACAACACTCACAACACAAAAAACACAATCACAAAACACAATAAAACACACAATAACAACACAACACACACAACACAAATAACACAAAACACAACAAACACACAAACAGAAAACAACACACACAACTCACAAACCAACACAGCAATACAAACACACACACATCAAAACACAAGAACACAACACACACACACACTCACTCACACACAAAACACCACACACACACACAACACAACACACACTCAACACACAACAAAGCACACCAACACACAAACACAATACACAGACACAAAGCACACATCACACCACACCGCTCACCACATGACACACTCACTCACACACACACAACACACGTACACACTCACTCACTCACCTTCACAACACACTCATCACACTACACCCCAGAGTAACACCACAACCACACACCGATACAATCACTCCACGCACACACACACAACACATACACGTCCACACACACACACTCACACACACTCACACATACACACTCACTCACACACACACACACACACACACTTACACACTCACTCACTCACTCTCACACACACTCACTCACACTCACACAGTAACACACACACACACACACACACACACACACACACACACACACTAACACTCACTCACACACACACACACACACACACACACACACACACACACACAAGTGATTTGTTGGACACAGTGACATTTAGATTAGCGCGTGTTTAAATTCGACATCTAATCTACAAATGTCACGGATCTGCATTTACACAAACAAGAAGTTTGCGTGTGTGGTTTGTTACACGGTCACACGGCTCCCCCTACTGACAGCACACACACACATTCACACACACACATTCACACACACACACTCACACACACAAATAAAGTTATTTACTCTCCACTAAGCTGTAGTTGGAAAAAGGAGACGTGTGTGTGCGGAAAAACACTCAAAAACACACTGATGAATCCTGTTTATTATAAAGTAAACAATTCTTGAGAGCATTTTATTGGGCATTCACAAACTTTTGCCTAATTATTATTCATTAACATGGTTTGCTTTTTTTCATCCCAAAGTGATGATCCACAGAATTATAAAAAAAAGAATATTTTTGTACTGAAACACTGATTTTAATTTGAGTCCCATTTTAAAGTGTTTCCTTTAAACACTGCCATCTCTAGTGTGTGTGTGTGTGTGTGTGTGTGTGTGAGTGTGTGAGTGTGTATGTTGGTCTTTACTTCTCCACATAATTGCATTATAAACACGTCATCAAGTCAAATGATGAAGAGTGGCATCTCCTTGGTTACCATGGTTACCACATTTAGCGTGAGTCATCAAGGGTCATCATGCCAACAAACTCTCTGTAGAAGACAACCTGTTTATCAGGATCGAGCGCAGCTGAGAGCATTTCCTCCATTTCTTCATGAGAGAACGGCTCTCCTGTGAGAGAGAAAAAGAGAGAGAAAGAGAGAGAGAAAAAGAGAGAGAGAAAAAGAGAGAGATCTTAGCTTTTTAATTCTAAATTAATTTTTTAATTGAATTCTTTCTAATTCTAAATCTTTATTATTTACATGTTTTAAAATCCTATCACACCCCACAGGAATCAGGGCAAGTGCTAATGCTATTTACCTTCCTGTGTAAGATACTTGGTGAGTTCTTCTGGTTCCAGATGTCCGTTCTTCTGCTGGTCCAACACCTACACACACACACACACACACACACACACACACACACACACATATATATATATTTATTCTCAGTGCTACAGGTGTATCCAAAATGTACAA
>NC_062529.1:60000-67500 GCF_022655615.1 Tachysurus fulvidraco | reverse complement strand
CCGGGGCAGTTTGAGTGCAGGTTCGGAGCCTAATTTAGAACCAGTTCTTTCTGTTTCGACCGCCAAAGCACTGGCTCTGAACCAGGAAAAGTGGTTCCAAAACGTTGCTGGTCTAGACTCAAGAACCGCTTGTGTCAGGAGCTGTGGGCGGGGCTGTGGGCGGGGCTACGGTTAGTGCATTTGATAATGTACCTTAATTACACTAATGTTTAATACACTTTTACTTTACCGTGATATGATACATTATCAGCACACATGATAGTAGGTAGCTACATGCTAAGGCTAACTTTTTTCTGTGTTAATGATAAAATAACGTTAAGTACTTTCTCCATCACAACCTCCGTTTATACAGATTACACAGAGCCGCACGTACACGTTGGATTCGCCGCGTTTGGGTGTTAATGTAGGTTCACAAAGCCATGAGTATTAACAGTAAAGTAACATCCGCCATTGTTGTGTTTGTGTTTGTCGCTGCTGCGCTAACGTTGCTGTGTAACGTGACACGTATACAGTGACGTCACACTCGGCTCTGTGACGCTCTCTAACTGATGGAAAGGCAAACCGGTTCTTAGAAGGTTCTCCAGTGGAACCGGTTCTTTCCGGTGGAAAAGAGGCACTTGTTCACTTATATTTCTAATATAACTTTCTAATCCCAACTGTTTAACTATGTTCTAGTCTCCCATCTGCAAGTCTTTCTTCAGATCTTCTCTCAGAGTGCTTGCACTAGTTTCCTGAGTTGTTCTCTCACCTCGGTGATGGTTCCAGTTCTCGGTTCAGAAGGTCACTGGGGTAAATTGTGTCTGAGTTGCTGTTCTCCGAATCGTCTCTGCTGCGCTTCTTCTGCTTCTTTCTCCTCTTCTTTTTCTCCTTCTTTCTCCTTTTCTTCTTGACACCAACATAACCATCATCGTTGTCTTCATCAGATGTCTGCTCACTGTAAAATCATTAAACAGGATTACAGACCCTCGGTGTGTGTGTGTGTGTGTGTGTGTGTGTGTGTGTGTGTGTGTGTGTGTATATCTTCTTGATAGCAATGACCATCTGACTGGCTGTTTCACATGATCTCTTTATCTCAATTAACAAGTGTGTTCATGCAGTGTGTGAAGACCTGGTGTGTGTGTGGTGTGGAGTGTGTCTCTCCGCTGTGTCCCTGTGGGTGGTGTGTTGGTGTAGAGACAAAGCATCCACGCTGCTGAAACTACAATTTTGGAGCCATTCTAGACCTGTAAACACAACACAGACAGACAGACAGACAGACAGACAGACAGACAGAGAACACAAGCTACTTGAGATACATTTGGGACATGGTCAAGATCGCCATGGAAACAGATCAGATTTACTGCGAAACACAAAGAAGTGTAAACTCGTCTGTGCTGAAGATGTGGAGAACCTCAAGATACAACTTCACCTCTGACTGAGACACAGAAGTCACACTGAAAACAACTTCAGCACACACACACACACATCATAAACACACACACATACATACACACACACACACACACACATCATAAACACACACATACACACACATCATAAACACACACATACACACACATCATAAACACACACATACACACACACACATATAGAAACACACACATACACACATATACACAGAAACACACACTATATATTATATATAAATAAACACACACACAAACACACACATACATACATATATATACAGAAACACACACACACACACACACGCACACACATCATAAACACACACATATACACACACACATCATAAACACACACACATATAGAAACACACACATATACACAGAAACACACACTATATATTATATATAAATAAACACACACACACACAAACACACACATACATACATATATATACAGAAACACACACACACACACACACACACAAACACACACACACACACACAAACACATACATACATATATATATACAGAAACACACACACACACACACACATAAACACACACACACACACACACACACACACACACACACATAAACACACACACACACACACACACATACATACATACATACATACACATATAAACACACACACATACATATATAACTTTCACTATATAAATTATATTTATAAATACCTACATTTACACACTGCATGAATATTAAATTAATAATAAACTCTGACTTATTATTGTGAATATTAGTAAAAGTGAATATTAATGACATTAAGTGTCAAAACATAAACATAACAAAATAAAATAGCAGTTGTACCGAAGCAGTAAGCTAACATTAGCTTTATCTAGGTGTTGTTTCTCTACGCAGTTTTTCTCAGATTACATTTGAAAATAAACACACCAGAGTTTTTAGAAATCTCGGCATCTGTCACTCCTTTAAATGCAGGAAATAACGCCATACTGCAGGGAACACTGCTAACAACCTGCTAGCTAGCCTGCTAACCAAGCGCTGTCGCACACATATGACGTCAGACGCCGCGAGCGTCGGTGTGTGTGTGTGTGTGTGTGTGTGTGTGTGTGTGTGTGTGTGTGTGTGTGTGTGTGTGTGTGTGTGTGTGTGTGTGTGTGTGTGTGTGTGTGTGTGTGTGTGTGTGTGGTAACAATGCACGGAATTGTGTTTATGTATTTAGAATATTTCACATTTATTTAAAATGTATTTAATACATTTATATTATAATTTAGATTTGAACTCAAACACTCATTAAAGAGACAAACGTTTACAGATAAACAAACTACAATAAATGTCCTTAATCGCTTTATTATTTATGTCCATGTGTCCAATTAACTAGTTTATAAATTACTTAATTTTAAAGCATTTTTTAAAAATAACATGATATTATTTAATCTATTATAAAAAAAAAAAACAAAGTTATTGTTTAAACCGTTGTAAAACAATGACGCACATTAACACAGTAACATAGTGTTTATTACAGAGAGCAGAGAAATGGTGACTTTAAAGCAGCGGTGTCCAACCTTCTCCACAAAGGGCCGGTGTGTGGTGCAGGTTTTCAGTCCAGCCAAAGCAGAAGCCACACCAGAGTCTAGAGATTAAACAGGTGGAGTCAGGTGTGGAGTCACCCACACCAGCCCTTTGTGGAGAAGGTTGGACACCGCTGCTCTACAGGAACCCTTGGGCTTGAACATGAGACACGTGTTCAATAGAACAAGAACTCCTAGTAAAAGATGATTTCTTTAGATTACTGTATAAAGTTTATGGTGGCTTTTAGCCATCCAACAAACATGCCTAAAAATCCAAGAACCAAAAAGTTCTTATATGCTGTGACACTGAAGAGGAATTTCTAAACTCTTTATTGTTATAATAAAATCATCATGATATGAATAAGTGCACACTACAGTAAGGGCCTTTTCTCCCATGTGACCTATTTATTCAGTAAAATGATCTCTAGTGTGTAACATTAGCACAGTGCTAACAGTGACATGCTGAAAAGCATGAAATAGACCTGACCCCCAAACCTCCCATACACACACACACACACACACACACACACACACACACACACACACACACACACACACACACACACACAGTAGGAGCTTCAGAGGCAGCGAGATGGTGCCACAGCGTATGTGTGTGACAGCAGGCCAGAACTCAATGTGTGTTTCGGTTGTGTTGGAGCTGTTGGAGCAGCAGCATTGTGTTTATGCAGAGCTGATGGAGCAGCAGGAACGCAGAGTCACCGCTCTGATAAAGAGAATGGTGGAGATGAGCTCAGCACGGCTGACAAAGGAACTCCATGACCTCAAGGTTGGACTGCAGAGGGTTCATGCTGATGTCTCCGTCCTCCGCCGACACACTGCTCTCACCGCACACTGCATGGACAACCTGAGACATGGATTGATGAAGGACACGAGGATAGAGAGCAAGAATGGTGGAGACATGGACAGGGAGACAGCAGGCAGGAAGGATAAAGATGGAGGCATGGAGACAGCACAGATGACAAAATTGGAGATGTTGGCCAATGAACCAAAGACTAAGAAACTGGTAGCAGATCTGTCTAACATCCAACGTCACGATATAAAGGTTAGAGAGAGAGAGAGAGAGAGAGAGAGAGAGAGAGAGAGAGAGAGAGAGAGAGAGAGAGAGAGATGTATTGAAATCTCTCTGTATTGGACTGTATTGGAGTCCATTATAAAAATATTGCACATGTTAAATTTGTCAGAGAAAAAGAGAGACAAATATCCCAGACATTAAACAGTGACAGACAGACAGAGAGACAGACAGAGAGACAGACAGAGAGACAGACTGAGAGACAGACTGAGAGACAGACTGAGAGACAGACTGAGAGACAGACAGAGAGACAGACAGCACACATTCCACCCCATTCTGTCATTTACTACTTTAACCAGAGCTTTTCTACACTCTTAAACATGGAGGTATGATTTTGGCCAAAAGTTAGACAGATGTCAAGGGTCAGGTTCAGATTTTTAAGCAGAGGTAAAATAACTGACTTTAGTTCCACATTATGTTCTGAGAGAAGAAGTTTTTTGAAAAATTGGTTTGCTTTTTTAAAGAAATGTCTAGTAAAAGATTTTGTACACAAAATAAGGGTTTAAAAAATACCACATGTTGAGATGAACCTTGACCAGGAGAAAGAACCTACTGTAATATATATACTGTATAACTGACAGACATAAAACGCTTTCATTTTTATTATTTTTTTATATTTATTTTTACACTTTCATATTTAAGTCTTTAATATTTATTAGATTTATACTGAATTAATGGGTAAGAACTTTCTCACTGGCTGATTCGATGTTTTGCTGTTTCAGGCTGACCAACTAACAGAGGAACAGATTACTGGTAAAAAAATGTGTGTGTGTTTGTGTATCTCTTATGATCATTAAAATAATACTAATACAAATCATTGTTAGAATGTATGTATATATATATGTGTGTGTGTGTGTGTGTGTGTGTGTGTGTGTTAGAGTTTAGGGAGGCGTTCATGTTGTTTGATAAAAATGGAGACGGTTCTATCAGCACTGCAGAGCTGGGTTCAGTGATGCGTTCTCTGGGACAAAATCCCACAGACACTGAACTGTACGAAATAATCAGAGAAGTGGATGCTGACGGTAAGTGACACGACACCCTAAACACTACCCATCATCATACAGGTGGATGCTGATGGTGAGGGACAAAAACCCTACACAATAACCCCTTAACACTACACCTCACTTTCAGGTAATGGGACAATTGACTTCTCTGAGTTTATCAATTTGATGGTGCAGAAGATGAAGGATACAGGTGTTGAGGATGAGATCCATCAGGCCTTCAAAGTGTTTGATAAGGTGTGTGAGAATCTGACAGATTAGTTCTTGTTGCAGTGGACTGGTGTGTGTGTGTGTGTGTGTGTGTGTGAGAGAGAGAGAACAGAGGTAAGGAGAGACTCTCCACACAGAACACAGGACTCACAATGACTGCATATTTACTGGATATCAGTCTCTCTTATGTTTACTGGTTCTGGTTCTGTGTCAGGATGGAAATGGCTTCATCACCGGAGCAGAGCTGTGTGTTGTCATGACAAATCTTGGTGAGGAAGTTACAGGTGAGGAGGTGGATGAAATGATCAAAGAAGCAGATAAGGATGGAGACGGACAGGTCAACTACCAAGGTGCGCGCGCACACACACACACACACACACACACACACACACACACACACACACACACACACACACACACACACACTCCTCTTATCAGGTCTCAGAACCTTAACACTTGGCATTTATCCTTGGCATGCTTTGACCTTTGACCGGATTCTGTTACTATTTTGCAGAGTTTGTACAGATGATGAAGGCTCAGTGACGTTCTGCTCTTCCCACCTCACCATCTCTCTTCCACTCAGATTCTATTTATTTAACCTTTTGTGACGGTCCTAAATAAAAGTAAAGTGAAAATCTACAAATACAAAAAAGGATGTCGCAGATGTCTCTTTTTAAAAACCAGATTGACTGTAAATTCATGTCTGTCCCTTCTAAATATTCAAAGACCTGAAAACTCAAATTATCGTGTGTGTGTGTGTGTGTGTGAATGGACAGTTAGCATGGGGTCTGCTCATGTTTCAACCATCAGCATCAGTGTGTGTATGTGAGCTGGTGTGACCCCCTGAGCACAGAACATGAATGAGTGTTGAGAGCAGTGTGTGTGTGTGTGTGTGTGTGTGTAGAGACCTGATTCTTAGTTCTCTGAGTGTGTTAGTGCAGGATGATGGGACTGTGTGTTTAAGAGAAAACACTAAATCTAACCTGTAGATTTAAAAAGAATCAGTTTAAAGGCAGATTTGATGTGAAGAAGGTCATCACGTTTCTACTGCTCTGATACAGACCTTTAGGTGTTTACTTCCTGCTCACCTGAGACAGGTGTTGATGAGCAGGTGTGTGTTACCTGCAGATGAGCTGACAGCAGTGAGAAAAACACAATTTGTTAAATAAACTGTTAAACTGTTTTGTAGTGATGTGAGTCAATACTGACTCGTTCTCCCTGAACATCTCCTTTAAGTAAATCATCGGTGAGAATGATTCAATTATTAACACTTGCATTTTCCACATTTTTCTGACAAAGTGAAGAGAAGTGAAGAGAAGTGATGAGAAGTGATGAGAAGTGAAGAGAAGTGATGAGAAGTGAAGAGAAGAGATGAGAAGTGATGAGAAGTGATGAGAAGTGAAGAGAAGTGAAGAGAAGTGATGAGAAGTGAAGAGAAGTGATGAGAAGTGAAGAGAAGAGATGAGAAGTGAAGAGAAGTGATGAGAAGTGAAGAGAAGTGAAGAGAAGTGATGAGAAGTGATGAGAAGTGAAGAGAAGAGATGAGAAGTGAAGAGAAGTGATGAGAACACCTGTTTCTGAACACCCTGGAATCATGTGACAAATCAAATGAATCACAACAGGATTTAATGAACAGTTAAACGAATCGAATGATTTGCTAACAGATTCATTAGTGTTTGTGTTTAAACAGATTGAGAGAGAATCTTTATTATATATTTCATATTTACACGCATGAACATTTATGAACACACAGCATCACACTCATGCATCACAGGTTAGTAACACACTGTGTGTGTGTGTGTGTGTGTGTGTGTGTGTGTGTGTGTGTTTAGGGTTATACATAATAGCACTTCATATGAACACAATACACTTAGGAGCTTCAGGAGACAAAGAGTAACACTGTACACTGGTGTTTTGTGGTGTATGTGTGTGTGTGTGTGTGTATGCATCAGAGTGCACGGGGCAAGATGGTGAAAGGCATGATGGGATTGCTGGCCTCCAGTTGCAGTGCAGTGAGGAAGCACTCAGAGGCAGCCGCCATGTTGCCTTGTGCCTGTAGCACCTCAGCAAGACTGTGCCAGCCCAAGTGAGATGAAGAACACAGTTGTACGGCTTCACACAGAACCTTCTCCGCTAATGAGAACCTCTGCAGCTGGTATAGGATAACCCCCTGCACACACACACACACACACACACACACACACACACACACACACACACACACACACACACACA
>NC_062529.1:40000-47500 GCF_022655615.1 Tachysurus fulvidraco | reverse complement strand
GACACACACGGACACACACTGACACACACTGACACACACTGACACACACTGACACACACGGACACACACTGACACACACGGACACACACGGACACACACGGACACACACGGACACACACGGACACACACTGACACACGGACACACACGGACACACACTGACACACGGACACACACGGACACACACGGACACACGGACACACACTGACACACGGACACACACGGACACACACGGACACACACGGACACACACGGACACACACTGACACACGGGGACACACGGACACACGGATACAAACGGACACACTGACACACACGGACACACACGGACACACTGACACAGGGACACACTGACACACGGACACACACTGACACACACGGACACACACTGACACACGGGGACACACTGACACACGGGGACACACTGACACACGGGGACACACTGACACACGGATACAAACGGACACACACGGACACACACGGACACACACGGACACACTGACACAGGGACACACTGACACACACGGACACACACTGACACACACGGACACACACTGACACACGGACACACACTGACACACGGACACACACTGACACACGGACACACACGGACACACACGGATACAAACGGACACACTGACACACGGACACACTGACACAGGGACACACTGACACACGGACACACACTGACATACACGGACACACACTGACACACGGACACACACGGACTCACGGACACACACTGACACACGGACACACACTGACACACACGGACACACACGAACACACTGACACAGGGACACACTGACACACGGACACACACTGACACACACGGACACACACTGACACACGGACACACACTGACACACGGGGACACACTGACACACGGATACAAACGGACACACTGACACACACGGACACACTGACACAGGGACACACGGACACACGGACACACACGGACACACACTGACACACACGGACACACACGGACACACACTGACACACACGGACACACACTGACACACGGACACACACTGACACACGGACACACACGGACACACGGACACACACGGACACACGGACACACACGGACACACGGATACAAACGGACACACTGACACACACGGACACACACGGACACACTGACACAGGGACACACTGACACACGGACACACACTGACACACGGACACACACTGACACACGGACACACACGGACACACGGACACACACGGACACACGGACACACACGGACACACGGATACAAACGGACACACTGACACACACGGACACACACGGACACACTGACACAGGGACACACTGACACACGGACACACACTGACACACGGACACACACTGACACACGGACACACACGGACTCACGGACACACACTGACACACGGACACACACTGACACACGGACACACACGGACACACACGGACACACACGGACACACACGGACACACACTGACACACACGGACACACACTGACACACGGACACACACTGACACACGGACACACACTGACACACACGGACACACTGACACACACGGACACACTGACACACACTGACACACACGGACACACTGACACACACGGACACACACGGACACACACGGACACACACTGACACACGGGGACACACGGATACAAACGGACACACTGACACACACGGACACACTGACACAGGGACACACTGACACACGGACACACACTGACACACACGGACACACACTGACACACGGGGACACACTGACACACGGATACAAACGGACACACTGACACACACGGACACACTGACACACACTGACACACGGACACACACGGACACACTGACACAGGGACACACTGACACACGGACACACACTGACACACGGACACACACTGACACACGGAAACACACGGACACACGGATACAAACGGACACACTGACACACACGGACACACACGGACACACTGACACAGGGACACACTGACACAGGGACACACACTGACACACACGGACACACACTGACACACGGACACACACTGACACACGGACACACACGGACTCACGGACACACACTGACACACGGACACACACTGACACACGGACACACACTGACACACACGGACACACTGACACACTGACACACACTGACACACTGACACACACGGACACACACTGACACACGGACACACACTGACACACACGGACACACTGACACACACGGACACACTGACACACACTGACACACACGGACACACTGACACACACTGACACACACGGACACACGGACACACACGGACACACACGGACACACACGGACACACACGGACACACACGGACACACGGACACACACGGACACACACTGACACACGGACACACACTGACACACACTGACACACTGTGACACACGGTCACACACGGACACACACGGACACACACGGACACACGGACACACACGGACACACACTGACACAGGGACACACTGACACACGGACACACACTGACACACACGGACACACACTGACACACGGACACACACTGACACACGGACACACACTGACACACGGACACACACTGACACACGGACACACACTGACACACTGACACACACTGACACACACGGACACACACGGACACACACGGACACACACTGACACACGGACACACACGGACACACACGGACACACACTGACACACGGACACACACGGACACACACTGACACACACTGACACACACGGACACACACGGACACACACGGACACACGGGGACACACGGGGACACACGGACACACGGATACAAACGGACACACTGACACACACGGACACACACGGACACACTGACACAGGGACACACTGACACACGGACACACACTGACACACACGGACACACACTGACACACGGACACACACTGACACACGGGGACACACTGACACACGGATACAAACGGACACACACGGACACACACGGACACACACGGACACACTGACACACTGACACACACGGACACACACTGACACACACGGACACACACTGACACACGGACACACACTGACACACGGACACACACTGACACACGGACACACACGGACACACACTGACACACACGGACACACACGGACACACACGGACACACTGACACAGGGACACACTGACACACGGACACACACTGACGGACACTGACACACGGACACACACTGACACACGGACACACACAGACTCACGGACACACACTGACACACGGACACACACGGACACACACGGACACACACGGACACACTGACACACTGACACACACACGACACACACGGACACACGACACACGGACACACACGACACACGACACCACACGACACACGGACACACCCTGACACACGGACACACACTGACACACGACACACACGGACACACACTGACACACGACACACACACGGACACACACGACACACACTGACACACGACACACACGGACACACAACGACACACACGACACACGGACACACACGACACACACTGACACACGGACACACTGACACACAGTGACACACACTGACACACACGACACACGGACACACACGGACACACACGACACACGGACACACTGACACACACACGGACACACGACACACACGGACACACACACGACACACGGACACACACTGACACACACGACACACGGACACACACGGACACACACTGACACACTGACACACACTGACACACGGACACACACTGACACACGGACACACACGACACACACTGACACACACTGACACACGGACACACACGACACACACTGACACACGGACACACTGACACACACACGACACACGACACACACGGACACACACTGACACACACACGGACACACACGACACACTGACACACACGGACACACACGGACACACACGGACACACACTGACACACTGCCACACACTGACACACACGGACACACACGACACACGGACACACACGACACACGACACACGGACAACGACACACTGACACACACGGACACACACGGACACACTGACACGACACACTGACACACGGACACACACTGACACACACACACACTGACACACGACACACACGACACGACACACACGGACTCACGGACACACACTGACACACGGACACACACTGACACACGGACACACACGACACACACTGACACACACGGACACACACGGACACACTGACACACGGACACACACTGACACACGGACACACACGGACACACTGACACACTGACACACACTGACACACACGGACACACTGACACACACTGACACACACTGACACACGGACACACACGGACACACACGGACACACACGGACACACACGGACACACGGGGACACACTGACACACACGGATACAAACGGACACACTGACACACACGGACACACACGGACACACTGACACAGGGACACACTGACACACGGACACACACTGACACACACGGACACACACTGACACACGGACACACACTGACACACGGGGACACACGGATACAAACGGACACACTGACACACACGGACACACTGACACACACTGACACACGGACACACACGGACACACTGACACAGGGACACACTGACACAGGGACACACTGACACACGGACACACGGATACAAACGGACACACTGACACACACGGACACACACGGACACACTGACACAGGGACACACTGACACACGAACACACGGACACACACTGACACACGGACACACACTGACACACGGACACACACGGACTCACGGACACACACTGACACACGGACACACACTGACACACGGACACACACGGACACACACTGACACACACGGACACACTGACACACTGACACACACGGACACACACTGACACACGGACACACACTGACACACACGGACACACTGACACACACGGACACACTGACACACACGGACACACTGACACACACTGACACACGGACACACACGGACACACACTGACACACGGACACACACTGACACACACTGACACACGGACACACACGGACACACACTGACACACGGACACACACGGACACACACGGACACACACGGACACACACTGACACACTGACACAGGGACACACTGACACACGGACACACACTGACACACACGGACACACACTGACACACGGACACACACTGACACACGGACACACACGGACACACACTGACACACGGACACACACTGACACACGGACACACACTGACACACACGGACACACTGACACACACTGACACACACTGACACACGGACACACACGGACACACACGGACACACACGGACACACACGGACACACACTGACACACACTGACACACACTGACACACACTGACACACACTGACACACACTGACACACGGACACACACGGACACACACGGACACACACGGACACACACGGACACACTGGGGGTTAATTAGTAAATATGTGTAATCTCCTGATTACTAAATGTGCTGTTTTATATCTAATATTAAAGGGAGTTTGTTAGTCTGTAGTCTGTAGTCTGGAGTCTTTAGTCTGTAGTCTGGAGTCTTTAGTCTGTAGACAGAACAGTATTGAATGTGGTTATTTACAGTATTTACTTTAAAGCAGCAATGTGCTTAAGGTGACATTTAACACACTTTAAGTGCCAGTTGTTTAGTTGTTTGTAACTAAACCCTGTTCCTGTGCCTAGAGAAGCTTCTACCAGACAGTATTTAATGAACAGGTCGTAAGCTGGATGATCGAAATCTGCCTGAATATTGTGATCCTTCTTCAGTGTGGATGTCCACAGAGTTCCTGACATATGGTTCACTCAGCTGTGACTGTGGACATTCATATTTAATGCACACAGAACATCTTAAGCATTTAACTGTAATAAAATACTTCTACAACAGCAGAACCGACTTAACATCATTTTAACATAGATCCAATTTAAAGCTTTGATTTGTAAGAAACAAGATGGGTTTTAGGCTTAATTTTTCTGGCCCTGAACATGCCGCACGTAAGCGCCACTCATTTTGTCTGTTTATTATTTCTTCCTTTTTGCTGTTTTCTGTGGTGATTTAGGTTCTCTTGTTGTGTTCTTTTTCTGTGTTCAGAATGTTCCTGACTCTGGCCCTGCTGCGGAAGGGAATTCCAGGCCAGCAATGGATCGGGAAATGGCGCAGGCCACGTCACGTTACCTGGCAGATGAAGCGGAACACGGTGGAGCGACTGGAGCGTGAGGCTCAGAACGAGTACTGGCTGAGTCGACCTTACCTGAGCCACGAGCAGGAGAGAGGCCACGCCCACGCTCGCCGCACACACACCTGGGAGACCATCCGCCATGCCCGCCAGTCCACCTTCCCCCAACACACCTCCATAACTGAACACCTGAAGCACCTCAACATTACCCGCACCTGGAGCTAACACACCTTAGAGTGCTGTGTAAATAAATTACTGGCTCATTGAAACTGTTATGTCTTTATTTCTAATGTAGCTGCTGTGTCTCTGTCTCACAACACATAATCTAACATAATCTAACCCTAGTATAAGCATGTTTTATTGCCAAGTATGTTCACACAAAAGAGACTTTATTATGGTGCTGGAGAAAGACAGAAAGATACAGAGCATTAACTTTCAATAGAAAAAGGTAGAGAAGTTAAATAGGTGCAACTCAGGAGGCCACAAGTGTGTGTTCAGTACTGACTTGAGATTAAATGTGTGTGTGTGTGTGTGTGTGTGTGTGTGTGTGTGTGTGTAATAGTTTGACAGGTGTTAGAAAATGCTGTAAAATAAGTATGCTTTCAAAAATAGAAATGTTCATAGTTTTTTCTTATATATAAAGTAAGCTGCCTCACAGAGAACAGAGAAATCCAAATTAAACCAATATTTGGCCTGAGCTTTTGTCTGTAAAACATCATATCTTTCTGTCTCTTCATGACAGACTGGATGATGTTGAGATCAGGGCTCTGTGGGGACACAAACTCACTTCCAGGAGCTTCTCTACACTGAAGATAGTTCTTCAGGCATTGGCTGGATGTTTGTGGTCATCGTCCTGCTGAAGAATAAATTTAGACTAAAATCAGACACCGTGCTTGTGGTACTGCATGATGGACACGTATTTGTCTATTTCTCAGCATTAAGGATAACATTAATCCTGACCAGGTCTCCAACTCCATCTGCAGAAATGCAAGGAACTTCCACCTCTCCAGCCCTTTGTCAAACAACAGGGATCCTGCTACAGAATATTTTAAATCTTGTCAGTCAAACCTGCTGCCATTTTCCTGCCCCAGTTCCTGAGTTTTAATGCATAGTTGAGTGGCTTTGCCTTGTGTCCATGTCAGACGTCTGGATTTTTGGCCACAGTTCTTCATGTTTTGAACTTTTTCCAGGGGGAGATCTTGCTGATCCAGTAGAGCAACCTTGAGTCTTGTCATGGTGTTTGACCTGTGACATGAAACATCTCCAGAACCAATGCTTAGGGTTAGGGATCGATTTTGGTTCTTCAGCCAGTGTGAAGCTCCTACAGA
>NC_062529.1:0-27500 GCF_022655615.1 Tachysurus fulvidraco | reverse complement strand
GTAGCAGATGAAGCTGGCAGCCTGCTGGCCATCTCCAGACCCACCACCACACACACCTTCAGGGTAAACACACACACACACACACACACACACACACACACATTCCAGATGTGTGAATTCCAGACAGTGTAGATCAGATTCCTAACCAGGTCAATAAAATACATGAACTGTGTGTGTGTGTGTGTGTGTGTGTGTGTGTGTGTGTGTGTGTGTGTGTGTGTGTGTGTGTTTCAGTCAGATACACCTCATCGCCGCTCTTTCACTGTTCTGGACAGCAGTGTGCCGGAAAGACCAGGCAGAGCCACAATGGGCACAGGTGCACACACACACACACACACACACACACACACACACACACACACACACACACACACACACACACACACAATGTGTTCAATCTATTTTAACATGATATTCTACTCTGTGTGTGTGTGTAAAGATTCTTTGGGTATTGGTGGTGTAACAGGGATTAGCCTGGGTATTAGCAGCTCTTCCTTGTTGGACCCATTTACCACTCATACACTTGACCACTCCCCCACTGAGGATGGGGAGGAGCCTGAAGTTAGAGCCCCACCCCCTGGTCAGTGACAATTATTTCATCACCTTAAGTTTCATCACCAATGTTCATGTCTTTAGTTATTAAATCAGGTTCGTGTCCTTGTCTCTGTCTCTCTCTCTACAGCTCTGTTTGTTCCTGTGTCTCTCCGTTCACACAGCAAAGGAAGCATGATGACTCGATGCAATAGACCAGGACCTTAGAACACACACACACACACACACACACACACACACACACACACACACACACACACACACACACACACAAACAGTTCTCAACAGATTTTTCTACAGTGTATATGTACTGTTATTATTATTATTCTGATGATTATTATTGTAGTTGTTTAATTTTTTAAAGTCCTATTTTTGTACAACTGCCAAAGACAATAATGCACACACACACACACACACAAACATACACACACACACACACACACACACACGGTGCCATGTTTTTTTTTCTGTATACCTTTTTGGTTTCTGTGTGTTATAACTGAAACTATAACAAACAATACGTTACGACATGTCTTATAAACGTACTGGGGGTTTTTATTATGCTTTTTTAATGATGGTTGTCAGGAAAACGACTTTGTGATTAAAAGCCTTAGTGCGATAAGCCATACTACACACTTTAATGTTTCATTTGGTTCATTAATATCGACACATTTTATTGATGAAATAAAGTTTTTTCAAAACTTGTAGAGTTGTCGTCTTTTTCCCTTGATCACTTTCTCTTGTCTACTTCCCCCTCATCCACTTCCCCCTCATCCACTTCCCCTATTTCTCTTCGCTTTGTCCACTTCTACATGCTGCATTCCCTCAACAGATTTTATTCTTCCATCCTCACTTATACATTAATCTTTATTATTAGACAGAGAACGTTTGTGTTTATCTCAGTATGTAGGAGTTCTATTGATATTCTCTTCAGGATTGCATCTGTGCACACTGTTGCAGACAGGGGGCAGCACTTACACATTCTCTCTCTCTCTCTCTCTCTCTCTCTCTCTCTCTCTCTATATATATATATATATATATATAATCCTCATACATACACACACTATATTGGCAAAAGTCAGCCTTTACATGCTTGTGAGCATTAAGAGTTCCTAAGGAGCCAAAAACAACCCCACACCAGTCAAGTGCCAGTGTGCTTTATACCTCGACATCCAACACTTTGCATAAGGCTTGGATGCAGCTGCTCATGGAAACCAATTTCATGAAGCTCTGTATGCATTGTTCTTGAGCTAATCTTTAAGGCCACACAAGGTTTGGAGGTCTGTCTCTATTGACCCTGCAGATGATAGTGATTACTGTGTTCCTCGCATGTGCTGACCAAGCTCTGTGATTTTACATGGCTGACCACTTTGTTTCTGAGTTGCTGTTGTTCTCAATTGTTTCCACTTTGTTATAATACCACTGACAGGAATGTGGGATATTTAGTAGTAAGAATATTTCACAAATGGGCCGACAAACATTTACAGTACTATGCTTGAATTCACCGAGCGTGACACATTCTGTCACAAATGTTTGTATATGCAGTCTGCATGCCTAGGTGCTTAAATTAATACACCTGTGGACAAAACTTTTGGTAATATAGAATCTGTGTGTGTGTGTGTGTGTGTGTGTGTGTTTATTGTTAAACAGGAAGCCCTGTAGGAAAATTGCAATAAAAATGAGATCAAGATTCATGAAGTTGACACTAAAGACTTCATCATATAAACCTCGTCACATGGACAATGAATCACTTTTGTTTGTTTTCTTTGATTTTAAGCAATTTCTAATTAGATTTGTGTCTGAAGCGTCTGTGAGCTGAATAAGTGCAGCGACTGGGAGTAAATTACAGCCAATGAATGGAGTGAAAGTGAATGGAAACTAAATACAAAAATAAATAGAATGAATTTAGATGATGTGGAGTGTTATGTAGAAGTTTCTGTGATTGAGCTGCTGCTATAGAAATGATAACTTATTAGAACGATCACACCTAATGACACCTAATAACACCTAATGACACCTAATGACACCTAATGACACCAAATGACACCTAATGACACCTAAGTGGATGTTATAATATAGGGGTGGAGTCTTGACTCATGAACTTCCTGTCTTTCTCACTGCACATTCAGAATCATTACTGAACATCTGGATTTTATTCATGCTAAATTTACCCTCAAACTCAAACTGTTTATTATGGGCTATGAAAAGCCTTCAGAGTGACGGAGAGTGAATAAAGGAGTGAACAGAAGTAAATTCTGGTTAGTTCTTTTACAGCTTTGTTTTTATTGGGTCATAAAACTGAAGCACGACAAACACAAACACAGTAAAAACAAATTATTCCATCATGCAGGACACATTAGTTTCACCCGTCTGTCAGATTGTTGGACATTTCTCTTAATATCTCTTTTTCTCCTGCCTGAAACTCAGACAGTTGTGATATTGCAGTGTGTTGGATATGTTTTGTGTCAATTCTAATAAACACACCATTATAATAGCAACAATGGCCATGTGATCTTCGCTCAGTAGTGTTTTTCAGGTGTTTATTCAGTCTGTGTGAGTGAAGTTCTCAGCAGTCTCTCCTGGTCCGCACTGTCTTGCTGTGGTATTTAACAGGAAGTGCCCATCGTCTCATGAGATATATATCAAAAGTGTACAGTGTTTCTGCCTCCAGTCCACTTACTGTTGCCGTAGTAACAGCACGGCGAGCATCAAGTTCCTGGAAGTATTTACAGAGCACACGCTGATCATTAGGGCGGGAATCTGGTGTTAAACAACGGTCTATGTCGCTCCTTTGTTTACGGGGTTTAACTTGGTTTCGACCTGTCTTACTCTTCTGTTCACTACACATCATTATGTCTTGACCTTTTCCACTTCTTGGTCCACTCCATAACCCTCTGTCTCCACCAGTCTCACTCCTCTGTCTACCCCGTTTCAGACTGTTTCCAACTGTCCCATTCTGCATGTCTTCCCTGCGTCTGTAGAGGCAGTAAAGTCCTCGTTCCTCGGTTCCCATCCATGCGAGTGTAACAGAGCTGCAGGTGCGCAGTGTGTTAAAGCTCTTGATGTGGAGTGTGTGTGGCAGTGCCGGCGCTTCCCTGCGGTGGAATGCAGATGATGCTTGCATTTTCAAACACAAAGTCTCACTCTCTGCTGTATGTGTGTGTGAAGCAGCGAGTCGGAGCTGAATCAGGTAGGAGGAGAATCCCTGCAGCCACATCTGGACGAGCTGATCTCCTACTTCCTGTGATGTCAGCTCATTTCCTTGGGCCGAGACTGAAACAGTGAGTGTGTGTGTGTGTGCGTTGTTGCAGCGCAGCAACGTGAGCAGGCCTTTCTTCTGCCCACCATGGGGCCGGAAACGGAAACTCCGCCTCTCACCTGCACCAGAACTCAGTGTGACCCACTGCACCTGCCCCTCTCTCAGTTGGGTCACACTATGTATGTGTGGTTCTTTGTGCGTTTGTGATTCTGTATGTGTGTGTGCCACAGTTCCTATGTATGCTGCACTGGTGCTGTTCATTCTGTTAATTACAAACACATCAAAGTAATAGAGTGTGTTTGGAAGAAGATCAGAGACGGTACACACACTTTCCATCTCTTCACATGCACACATGGCTCTGTTCTCTTGTGCGGCACACAGACTCCTGTAGTTGTGTTTGCGGTTCACAGTAACACAGTACTTATATGGATGTGTGTGTATGTGTGTGTGTAGTGTTTTGAGAACAGTTGGACTTGGGTTCCAGGTCAGTGTCACACTGCTCATCCCAACTCCGAGCAAGTGCACTCTGGAGTCAAAGGGTAACTCTGGAAACAACCCCCATGGTGCAGGTCCTTCATGGAGATAAACATGTGCATGTGTGTCATCCTGCGCTGATTTAATCTGCAGTGTGTAGATGGATATTGGGTGAAGTGCAGGACCCATGTAGGTGTCCACAGCACTGCCTGAATAGGAGTGAAGTGTCTTCTCATTCGTTGGTTTTCTCCACCACACTTCAGGCTCACTCTTCTTAAAGCTCCCTGAAAATCACACAATAAAGTAATCACACCTAATAAAAAGTGATAAAAGTGAATCTGTTCCACTTTTAACGCCTCTTCATTCTTAAAAAGAAAAACACAAAGGAGACGATGATGATTGTAGTTCCTCAGTAAACTTCTCTCCATATCTCCTTTTACACTTCTTACATGAACTTGGCTCAGTGGCCATCGTGCAGGATGAAACTAATCAGACCAAGCAAGATCATCACTTTTTTACTGACTGCTAGTTAATAATATTAAAATAATACTAAAGTAAACAGCTTTATTATGAAAATAATATTAGCACGATAATAGTAATAATGGGGGGTAGGATGGCTTGGTGGTTAGCGCATTTGCTTCACACCAACAGGGTTGATTCCCACCCTCGCTGTGTGTGTGTGTGTGTGTGTGTGTGTGTGTGTGAAGGCTCCTGGTGCCTCAGGGGTTTGTGCCCTGGGTCTCTTGGGGTGGGCTCCAGGTTCTCTGCACTCAGTAGGATAAGCAGTGCAGAGGATGGATGGATAATAATAATGAACACATTTGCACATTCCTCATTGCTAATGAACTAATTTGCTAATACAAAAGTTCCTTCTTTAAACTAAATAACCACAATCTGTTTTTTATCTTTACTTTTGCAAATGAACTCTGACAGCAAACATTTCAGAATCTAAGTGAATCATTTAAAGTAGCAGATGCAGATAAAGCAGATTAAATATTATTGCATCACTTCATATGTTTCTCAAGAAACTTTTCATGCCGCAGGATTTAAAGTGCTGAAGTACCAAGACGATAAAACAGCCACAGCAGACTTTAGAAAAAAAAACTTGCCAGTGAAGATTTTAGAACATGAGATCATTAATAAAAGACAACTGGTATTTGTTTATTGCTGTCAGGATCCAGCCTGGACTTTGGCAACGTGCTTTTGTTTATGTTCCGTGTCACGTGTCTGCCCCGCCCTCGTCTCTGTCTGCCCCGCCCTCGTCTCTGTCGCCCCGCCTCTGCACACATGTTCCTCATGTGTTAATTGTTATGTCTATTTAGCCGTGCAGTGTTGCCGATGGTGGTGCGGAATCTCTGTCGTCTGGTCATGTCATGTTTTGTCGGGTCCTTGTCCCTGTTTCATTGTTTTTAGTTAATAAATTCAGTTAATTTTTTCACGCTATCCTGCATTTGGGTCTGTTTTTATCCCCCCAATGCTGACAATTGCATCTTTTCTACTCAGGGATGTGGTTCCTTCCTACATTACTGAACATGACTTTACTGGAAGATTTACCACATTTGTGTGAGGAGCTGGGAGCTTTTACAGCATCTCTAACTGACCCCCCCCCCACACACACTCTCACACACACACACTTACAGTAATGATGCTTGGCTGGTTTGTTCTTCAGGGTGTGTGCAGTCAGATGCCACTCAACACTTCCTGAACAGGGTGAAACTGTGAGCATCAGAGCTGGCGTCTTCTTCCTCAATGTAAAATGGAACCTGAAATAAAAGTATGACTGTAGTATAATTCTATATGTAAATTGCTATTTTGTGTTCTTTGCAAATCAGCACTGTATGTTATAAAGTTACTGCGCAAACTGAATAAACAAACAAATAAATAAATAAAATATGTTTGTAAGAGCCTTAAGAAGATAGCACAGAGAAAACAACACCCTTTATTATAGACACTAAATTCTGGATTGTGATTGGTCAGATGAGGTTGGCTAATCTTCTATAACAGCCGTTCATACACACATACACACATACACACAACATATAACACACATTGCACAACATTCTCACTCCTGCTCTGTGACTGTTCCTTATATCCTGTTATGTTCCTTATATTACTGTTATGAAGCCAAGATACAGTGAACATGTGAAGTTGAAGGAGTTTAATGGTGGTGTGTGTGTGTGTGTGTGTGTGTGTGTGTGTGTGAATCATAAGACCTTCAGCTTATTTAAATAGAAAGAAAGATCACATCATCAGACTAAACTGAACTGAACTATCTACTATAAACTGAAATATCTAGCCACAGAATAGGACACTAGGACAGGGGACATTTGTGATTCAGCTCCTTGACGTCTGTCTTGTTTTAATGAACACACAGTTTACAGAACTATCTAAGGTTTTGTGCACACAAAAATATTTTTCTCATTCTGTGAAATAAGAGTGTTAATGAAAGTCAGAGCAAACAGCATGTGTTCAGAGATAAGGAGTGTTACTGATCAGATGCACTTCAGTGTGTTAATGAGGAAATGGTATTGTGTAAGACAAAAATATCATCTCTCTCCTGCAGTGAAGTTCCCTAATGCTCAGGATGTGACAAGTGGAATCAGTGGCAGTTTATTGAATTCTCTAAAATAAAGCTGCAGTGACGACTTAAAGAGAAGACTGGAATAAAAAGATTGTTGGACATCAGAAACTTCAGTCTTCAGCTGCTGCATGTCTTTAATGCTTTCAGATTTCAGACAGAAGTTGAGCGGAGGATCAGCTGACACTAAAATCTTGCCAGATCGATGTATGGATCAGGAATTCTACAGGAATTGACTTCCAGACCCCTCGGTGCAGAAGTGAAGGCATGAGCTGCTCATTGCACTTCAGTCTGAAGAGAAATCTGTTCACTTTGTTAATCTTTAAGTAACACAAGTGCATGAAAAGCCTTAAAAATGAGAACCCATGAAATTTCAGCCATGGGAAATGCTGTGAACTCACGTGCGAAATAAGGACTAACATGACAGACCGTGCTGGATTTTTATTCTAATATAAATAAAAAGTAGTCAAAATAAAAATAATCGCAATGCTGTTTAAAAAGTCAACTAACTGTGACTAACCCTAAAGTGACTAACCCTAAAGTGACTAACCCTAAAGTGACTAACCCTAAAGTGACTAACTGTTACTAACCCTAAAGTGACTAACCCTAAAGTGACTAACTGTTACTAACCCTAACGTGACTAACTGTTACTAACCCTAAAGTGACTAACCCTAAAGTGACTAACTGTTACTAACCCTAACGTGACTAACTGTTACTAACCCTAAAGTGACTAACCCTAAAGTGACTAACCCTAAAGTGACTAACCCTAAAGTGACTAACCCTAAAGTGACTAACTGTTACTAACCCTAACGTGACTAACTGTTACTAACCCTAAAGTGACTAACCGTTACTAACCCTAAAGTGACTAACCGTTACTAACCCTAAAGTGACTAACCCTAAAGTGACTAACCGTTACTAACCCTAAAGTGACTAACCATTACTAACCCTAAAGTGACTAACCGTTACTAACCCTAAAGTGACTAACTGTTACTAACCCTAAAGTGACTAACCGTTACTAACCCTAAAGTGACTAACCGTTACTAACCCTAAAGTGACTAACCCTAAAGTGACTAACCGTTACTAACCCTAAAGTGACTAACCATTACTAACCCTAAAGTGACTAACCGTTACTAACCCTAAAGTGACTAACCCTAAAGTGACTAACTGTTACTAACCCTAAAGTGACTAACCGTTACTAACCCTAAAGTGACTAACCGTTACTAACCCTAAAGTGACTAACCGTTACCAACCCTAAAGTGACTAACCCTAAAGTGACTAACCCTAAAGTGACTAACCGTTACTAACCCTAAAGTGACTAACCGTTACTAACCCTAAAGTGACTAACCCTAAAGTGACTAACCCTAAAGTGACTAACTGTTACTAACCCTAACTCAACACTTTTATATGAGTTTTGTTGTCATTACCCTTTATTTCAGGATGTCTCCTTTCAAATGAAATCATAACAATGCATCAATATCAAAGGGCCATGAAACTGTGGCTTCTAAAAAAAAGTGGTCTTTTGACTCAACTTGCCCCAGCTGAGTGAAGGGGTAAACAGAGCCATGTTGGGGTAAACTGGTTTAAACCGGAACATAGTTTTAAAATATCACACTTTTCTTAAATCTAACTTTAAATGTTTCTTAAAATAATTTAATCAACTTCATGTAAACAACTTCAAACCAAACAAAAGAAGAAGAATCTGTTTGGCATTTCAACCGTTATTCAACATTCCACCCATCGAAGGCTGCAGGGAAACGTGAAGTGGCTTCTCGCAGTCTTTAGAGGATGAGGAAGCATTTTCAGCACATCACTTTGTGGGGTTTCTCATTGTTACTGGTCCCCCAGATTTATCAATCACTTTGTGGCCCTCAACTTTTTAACCATACCAATGTAACGATAGCTAGTTTGTTTGGTTTTAAAGTTAACTATAACGACCAACAGATCTGTGATGTCTGGTTCCTTCTCTCATCCTCAGGAATGTCATCATGTGTGATGGGAACTTCACTCTCATCACTCTCTTCACTCTCATCACTCTCTTCACTCTCTTCACTCTCTTCACTCTCATCACTCTCTTCACTCTCTTCACTCTCATCACTCTCTTCACTCTCATCACTCTCATCACTCTCTTCACTCTCATCACTCTCATCACTCTCTTCACTCTCATCACTCTCTTCACTCTCTTCACTCTCATCACTCTCTTCACTCTCTTCACTCTCATCACTCTCTTCACTCTCTTCACTCTCATCACTCTCATCACTCTCTTCACTCTCATCACTCTCTTCACTCTCTTCACTCTCATCACTCTCTTCACTCTCATCACTCTCATCAGAGCTGCTGTACACGTGATTTGATCTTGGTTTGCTTTTTCTTAAGCTTTCCTTTTTCTTTGATATTATTTTGCCTTTTACCCTGCTGTTTATTTTTCCTCTCATCCTGAGTCCTTTCAATCGCCTGCTTTTCAGGTGCATCAGTTAGGATTCCTGTCTTCACACACATTCTCTTTGTTTGTACCCTGGGATGCAAACTTTTGGTAAGGGTAGAATTTATTCTGCGGACCCATATGCAGTGAGGCTGGGATGCAAATCTGTCACTTTGTAAAACACATCCATGTGTGGGGTGGATGATGAAGGCAGCTCAGCAGTGATGGAGGTTGAAACAACTTGTGAATCACCTGCAGAAACAGACTTAGGGTTTGGCCTGTCTGTTACCACGGATGGCTCAAACTCTTTAGCAGAGAAAAAAATCCTCTGTTGTCAGGGGAAATCCCTGTGGCCCTGAATCCAGAAGTCATATTCTGTGGCGTCATCGCTGACACGAAAGCCTCAATTGCACATCCAGGGATCTAGTAAATGGTGGCTGTTTTGCCTGGGTTAGATCTCATACAACCATCAAGAGCTTTGTTGTAATAGGTCTTAAATGGACCATAAATTCTCTTTTCCAGAGGCTGTAGGTGATGGGATGTGTGAGGTGGAATGGTGAGCAAAATAATACCTTTTCTCTTTGCTATATCCACTGCACTCCTTGTAAAGCTTCTTTCCAGTTGTTGGGGACAGCAATATTGTTTGCCTTCCAATTTAAATGCCAGTTCACAACAATTTTGGGGATCTGGCCATGGATGTGGTCAGAAGCTCCTTCTTTAGCTCCTCTGTGAAGACCCTCTTTGCCTTTGCTGTTCCACTGTAACCCATGGTTTACACTTCCTTTACCTCCTTCTTTCTTTCTACATCTGCATACTGTTGATGTGTCAACAACCTTTTCTTTTGCCACAGCTCTGATGGATTTTCCACCCTTTACATTGGTTGCTGCTCTCTCCATCTCCTCAAGGTGTGTTGAGACCCAGTTAGTCTTCCTCTTATAAATTATTGGCATATCTTTTCTACTATCTTTAAAATAGGAAAAACCAAATCGGGTTTGTTACACTAGACTGAAATGATGTTTTTGATTTAAGTACTTTAACTTTACTTCAGTGCCTTACGGTGGGGGAAGTTGAACCGCTTGGCTGAATTTACCCCACAGCATTTGGTTCACTTTGCCCCACAGCCACAACAGCCTGACTTGTTAATTCCATAAATCATCTTTTACTAACTCATTCACATGGATTTATACATTAGCAAATCGCCAATATGTATGGTATATATTTTTAGGCCTGAATAAATTTGCTTTGACAGAACAGTCATTACACCTGAAAATTTACTTTGATAGGATAAAATCTTTGGCACATGTTTCTCTTCACCAGAGCCAGGTAGAAATTATGGTTCCTTAATGGATTTATGGTCACATGACAAAAAATGTGTACAGTTGCCTAGATACAGGGGGTGGGTCAACTTACCCACTGGCTCATTTTGCCCCACTTTCCCCTGCTCTGTGTGTGTGAGTGTGTGTGTGTGTGTTATTATTGTTGTTTTACCTGTGTGTGTGTCCTTTACTCAGGTGAACAGGTGTGTTCTTGCCATCATTTATCCAGGTAGTTGTGCGCAGTGGTACTTCATTTTTAGGTGAGAGAGTGCAGTGTGTGTGTGAGATGAGCGTCACAGCCAGATACACACTCCACAACACACTCATTATTATTACACCAGCAAATCCCCTGAGGGTCAGGGAAGGGGGTGAAATTGGAGAAGAGAGAGAGCGCGAGAGAGAGAGAGAGAGAGAGAGAGAGAGTTGCATTATTAATCAGTTTTTAAATGCGTTTGGTTTTTGATTCAACGTGTTTTAAGTTCTAATTCTTTTGTTTGTAGTATAACATTTTGATATTTATATTTATTATTTGCCAGTAATATAAACAATAAATAAATAAACAATATAAAGTCAAATAAAACCAGGATAAAAATATATTTGTATTATTTTTTTGACTGTGGGTCTAAAATTTCTCCAAATATCTCTGCACAGGGAGCCATGATTTCTTCTAGCTGTCCCTCTCTATGGTGTGTGTGTGTGTGTGTGTGTGTGTGTGTGTGTGTGTGTGAGAGAGAGAGAGTCTGTACATTTAAGGGCCCCAACCCTAGATTTTTGTTATTATAAAATTTTATATGCACAATGAATATTTTAAATGTGTAACCAAAATATACACATTTTAAACTACAAATAAAATTTTTCCTTAAATCTGACAAACCAGCAGAATTTTATGAAATTACACGATTGGTTCAGCTTTTAGCCAATAATATGTGATTAAACAAACATGTTCATGAAATAACACACAGTATATTATCCAATCCTCTAAGACGTGTCTGCATTATTTTAAACAAACAACAAACATTTGGAACATCATTGAATATTTCAGGTTTCTTATAAACCTAAGATTCTCCCCACAGATACACCACTGAGTCAGAGAGAGAGACAGGGAGAGAGTGAGACAGGGAGAGAGAGACTGGGAGAGAGTGAGACAGGGAGAGAGAGAGACTGGGAGAGAGTGAGACAGGGAGAGAGAGAGACTGGGAGAGAGTGAGACAGGGAGAGAGAGAGACTGGGGGAGAGTGAGACAGGGAGAGAGAGAGACTGGGGGAGAGTGAGACAGGGAGAGAGAGAGACTGGGGGAGAGTGAGACAGGGAGAGAAAGAGACTGGGAGAGAGAGAGAGGGAGAGAGTGAGACAGGGAGAGAGAGAGACTGGGAGAGAGTGAGACAGGGAGAGAGAGAGACTGGGAGAGAGTGAGACAGGGAGAGAGAGAGACTGGGAGAGAGTGAGACTGGGAGAGAGAGAGACTGGGAGAGAGTGAGACTGGGAGAGAGAGAGACTGGGAGAGAGTGAGACAGGGAGAGAGAGAGACTGGGAGAGAGTGAGACTGGGAGAGAGTGAGACAGGGAGAGAGTGAGACAGGGAGAGAGAGAGACTGGGAGAGAGAGAGACTGGAGGTGAGACAATTCCCAGCTGATGAGTAAAGGAAGTGAAAAACATTAGCTTTAATTCAGAGAGAATTATTAATTTCAGAATAAAAATATTTCTGTTTTATCTTTCACCTCAGAGTGTTAAATCTGATGTGTCTCTAACACACACTGCATCAACTCTAAACCCTAGCTATAAACCCTAACCACTGAACCCTAGCTATAAACCCTAACCCCAGCTATAACCCCTAAACCCTAGCTATAAACCCTAACCACTGAACCCTAGCTATAAACCCTAACCCCAGCTATAACCCCTAAACCCTAGATATAAACCCTAACCCCTAAACCCTAGCTATAAACCCTAACCCCTGAACCCTAGATATAAACCCTAAACCCTAGCTATAAACCCTAACCCCTAAACCATAGCTATAACCCCTAAACCCTAGCTATAAACCCTAACCCCTAAACCATAGCTATAACCCCTAAACCCTAGCTCTAAACCCTAACCCCTAAACCCTAGCTCTAAACCCTTACCCCAGTTATAAACCCTAAGCCCTAATGTTCCTGTTTTATATACTAAATAGATCTCTGTGCAAAAGAGAAAGAAATGCACTTCACCTGTCTATCACGTGTCTTTTCTCCTCGTCTTATTTCACTCTGTTTTCTGTTTATTATAGATTCATTTTTACAACTGCAGCTCTCAGTGACTGGAATGCAAATCACAGTGAAATAAAAATAGAACTCCTAACGCGAGGAGGTTTGATTTTGATCCTACAGCCTCAGAGAACAGAAGGTTTGCTGTGAAGAGGAACTCTGAGACTTTATTCAGGTTTCGAGGATGAAACTTCAAAAAGTCCTTTAAAACATCACACTGAAACGCCAGGCATCAGATGACGGACACTGTGTGTTTGACTTACAGAGAACAGACTCTCTCTCTCTCTCACACACACACACACACACACACACACACACACACACACACAGACCTGCTCCAGTTACAATCACTGAGAGTGGCACATTTAATGGTGCAGGGGACAGAAGTGGCAAGAGAAAGACAGGAGAAATGATGGTGTGGAATAGCGTGAGAAAAAAGTAGGAAGAAAAACAGGAAATAGACACATGATATAAAGCCCACACCCTGTGTCTAATTCACAAATAAATAATTTTAACAAGTCACAAATGTGAAAGATTCAGGATTGATGTCTGCCACAGACTGAGACTGAGTGTTGTTCTGTCTGTGATTAGTGATCTGGATTATTATGATGTGATCTGTTACAGCTTTATTATGCCAAATACAAACAGTTATTTTGCTCATATAAAAGACGCAGACCTTAAAGTCTGTAAGTAAATCAGTGAACGTGTGCTTTTACTCACACACACCTTTTATACAGCAATTTATAATGAAGCTATAATTAATCCCACATAAAGAAACATGAAAGAGAGAGAGAGAGAGAGAGAGAGAGAGAGAGAGAGAGAGAGAGAGAGAGAGAGAGACAGGTGTTAATGGGGGGGGTGGGGTGTGAATCATGCATTTTCTCTGCTCAGTGTTTTCACGCCATAATTTCTGCCTCTTGTGTAATCTGCAATTTGGATCGACTTTTCTTTTTTCTCTGCATCTGTTTTAATCTCTCGCTTGTTCCTCCCTCTGACTCTCCATCATCTTGTTTATGCTGTTCGCAATTCTTCTCCTTGACTTTCTCTCTCTTTCTCTCTCTCCCTGTGTGTTGGGTAACAGAAGGGTCTCACTGATGCCATGAGAACAACTGAGCTGGAGGTAAAGAAAAAGAAAACATTTTTAAAAATCTGGAAAGAAAGAGGGATGATGAATGCCGGATGGAAACTGTATCTCTGTCTTTCTTTTCTGTTCTCTATTTCTGTCTGCCTCTCAGAATCAAACACAGTTCTGATTTATAATTGTGCAGTCACAGCACACACACACACACACACACACACACTTACCTGAAACAGTACTTTAAGTTGTTTAAAAATGATCACAAGAAAAGTGAATAAATGTGTTCACTGCATCTCTTCGTCACCGTCATGTGTGAACTGTCTCACCCTCACTGATACAGAGACACATCTGACTTGCTCTTTTCCTGTCTGTGATCCTGTATTTTTCGGGCTTCTTCTGTCTCGTCTCCAAGTCCAGATGAGAGCTTGACATGAATACACGTGTGTGTCTGCGATCAGATCAGTGTGCAGTGTGTGTGTGTGTGTGTGTGTGTGTGTGTGTGTGTGTGTATGTGAGAGAGTGAGAGCGAGAGAGGATGTGTCAGGAGCAGGGGGAGTAACTGCGAGAGTATTTTTTTGTGTGTGCGCGTGTGTGTGTGTGTGTGTGTACATAAGGAGACAGGAGGTCTCTGAGTGGGGGGAGTTGTGGCAGATTGTGTGAGAGAAAAGAAAGGGGGTGGGTTTGTAAATGTGTGTGTGTGTGTGTGTGTGTGTGTGTGTGTGTGTGTGTGTGTGTGTGTGTGTGTTGATTAAATAGATGTATTTACAATCCCTTCTGAGACTTTATTCTTTAAAGCTAATTCATAGATAAATACAGATCACAGTGTTAATTCTTCTCTTAGTAAGAAAATATTAAGCAGAATAAATTTTTGATAAAACACATTAACAGTTACTTCATTATTGAATAATGATTTAAAGGAATGATTAAAGTAAAAGTGTATTAAACACGAATAACTCCACAAGACTCTAATTATCATGGAGATGGAAAACATTCTCATGTGATAGCTAACTGGCTAAAAAAAATTTGCTTGCTAAAGTCATTAGAGATATCAGGGAATATGAAGGTGTTCAAATATTCATCACTAGTGAAGAATTTGTAATGAGGGTAAAGATGTAAAGATGTTTATTTTATTTCATCACAGTACAATGTGTGGAGTTCACAGATATCATCACAGACATCACAGATACACAGTCCATCGTCACCAAGTTGATCCTGTCAGATTTTTGCTACCTCTGATGTTTTCACATCCCTGAATAAAACCCTCTAAATGATCATTTGAAAATGAGAATATTTATGTACACAAACGATTAAAGCAACACCTTTTTACACAAAATGCCTAATGCACAAAAATGGACAAGTGGCATCAGTAAAAAGTCATCTTTATAACAAGGCTTTGTCTTTTTGTTTATACCAATAATGTACATGGTTACCTTCACAGCTTTCATCTCACACTCCACTTGTGTGTGTGTGTGTGTGTGTGTGTGTGTGTTCTATAGGTCAAGTAGTTTTCTCTGTAATGTTGAATGTGTGTGAATCAGACTCTCCATCTCTCCTCACACCCTCTCCATCCTGCTGTTCAGAGAAAGGCCATCTGCACTGTGTGTGTGTGTGTGTGTGTGTGTGTGTGTGTGTGTGTGTGTGTGTGTGTGTTAAACTCAACTCTATCAGCTGCTCTTTATCACTTCAGCACAGCACACTCAGATTGTAAACAGGGCACAGATTATATATATATTACTGTAATGTTTTTATGTTAATAATGTAATATTGTCCATAGAGTATAAACATTTAATAATAATTTAATTTAATTTAATAATGAAAATTCATAAGTGCTATAAAGAACAAATCCATCATCCAAACATTACAGTCTGAAGAACTGTTAATGCTGATGTGACTTTTCAGAAACTCTGGACACGTTAGTATCACACTGAGGGAATAAATGAGACATGAGGGAGGTCTAGCACTGGGAAATTTAACTGGTAAGAATTAAATGTATGTATGTGAATATGACTGGGAAATGTGTGTAATGTGTGTATATACATGTCAGTAAATATGCTTTTATATATATATATGTATATTTTTCATAACCTTATTGGTTTAACCCTCCTCCAAATCGTTCTCTCTCTCTCACACAATTATTTCTTTTCATCTTGCAGGGTTTGTTGTATGATTTTAATTATTTATTTGTTATGAGGAAAGAAGGAGAATGCATGATGACAGAATGAGAGCAGGATGTTGATGCCATGTTAGCTTTTAATATGTACCCTTAAATGATCTGTGTGTGTACAGTGTGTTTTTGTGTGGACAGTGTGTTTGTGTGTGTACTATGTGTGTGTATACTGTGTGAATACTGTGTGTATCTGTGCCTATGTGTGTATTGCTACTTTAAGCAGCATTTTTAGGAGATGTAGTGTGCAGTTGGACAGTGTGTGCCTCTCTCTTCTCCTCTGCTTTATTTAAGGTTATTGCTATCTCCTTGCCTCTCATGCCTCCTTCGTGTTGTGACTAATGTGGTTATTGTGTTTGATGAATGATGCATTTATTCTGCATTTCAATTTAACACATGCAGGAACTGAAAGGTCACTAAAGGGTTTAAAACATCCGACAGTAAAGAGATAGGGACTGGAGAGAATGAATGCAGACTGAGCTGAGAGAAATAATAACATTGGAGAAAAAAGAAAGTAAGAAATAGATAAAAAGAAAGGATATAAAATTAAAGAGAACGAAGGATGATAAATAAAAAATAGAGAAAAGAGAATGAGCATTTAAATCATAGTGTCATTTGTATTAAACAGGAATATTCATGATGATTACAGTAGAATAAATGAATTTGACAGAAATAATAAAATCATCTCCATTGGTTCTGCATGTATGTGTGTTTGTGACCAGATACTATCCAATACTATTGTACTGATGCTATCTTAACCAAAATCCTGTGTACCAGTTTATCAGACTGTTTTTTCACCCTGTGTTTTTGCCTGCCCCGTCTTCGTTGCATGCCTGTGTACTGGATTACAGACTGATCTTAATGCTGAGTGTTTGCCTGTTTTGCCTGATTATTTTGTTAAGCTCATTAAAGAGTTTATTATTTACATCGGCATCCTGTATTTGAATCCTCCCTTCCGGCCCACCCTGACAGTACCTTCTGGCCAGTTATGGACTCAGCAGATGCACCAGACCTGACGACCCACCTCGGGAACCTGGCTCAGACCATCACGGGCCATGATAAGCAGATAACGGACCTTATGAAGGCCACTAATAAACTCATCCGCCGGCTTAGCGCTCTCTCAAGTTCAGTCACCTCTGCACCCATGACTCTTGAGCCTCTTTCAGCCGCCAACCCGTGTCGTGCAGTCATATTGGAGTTGCCGCCCACTGTTTTCCCGTCAGATCGCTCCAATGTGGCAGTACAGCAGAAGCACGCATTGGCCACGCCGGATTCAATATGGTGCTTTTTACGTTTCTTAAGGTTTTATTTATGTTTTTTAGCCCGACTATTTCCAGTACATGGACACCAGAGACAGAGTTGTTCATGTATATAACCACCAAAAACAAATACAATACAGAAATCAAGCAACAACCAACCTGCACAATGATGTACTTTGTGACCTCGGCTTGCTGCGAAGACCAGGCCTCCAGTCCTCTGCATCGCCTGATAATGGAGACCAGGAGAGGGGATGCCAAAAGTGGTGTGCAAGGAAGCGGAAGTGCGGTAAGTGGGCGGGTGCCCTAACCCATCCATTCTACTCTCCAATGTTTGCTCCCTGGACAATAAACTGGGCTATGTCCAAGTCGATCGCACTACACGGCGAGAGTTTAGAAACTGCTGCATCTTTGTTTTCACGGAGACTTGGCTCAGCGACAGAGTTCACATCAACACTGCTAGATACAGTCCATGATACAGGCCATTTTATTTACCACGGGAATTCACCACTGTTTACATTTCCCAGAGCGCTAATGCTAAAGAGGCGCTAAGTTAGCTATATGGAGCTAATAGCGATCTACAGAATGTTCACCCCTATGGACTATCATTGCCGGAGATTTCAAGTCAGTGCTCCTTAAATTCCACCAGCAGGTGGACTTTGCTATGAGAGGTGAAAACACACTGGATCTTGTTTACACAAACTTTCCCAGCATGTATCATGCGGAGCCCCTCCTACACTTCGGTTACTCAGACCACATCTCTGTTATGCTAACTCCAGCATACTCACCAGATACTCTAAACCGGTCCTGCTTTGAGTGCACTGACTGAAACACCTTCAGGGAGGCTACAATGAATGATGACTCCTTCAACTTGGAGGAGTACATGGCATCAGTGACCAGCTACATCAGCAAGTGCATTGATGAGGTGACTGTCTCCAAGACCATCACCACATGCTCCAACCAGAATCTGTGGATGATTGTTTAAGTGCGTTAGGATTAGTGCATAGTGCTGAAGACTAGAGACCAATCCTTCAGTACAGGGGACAGGGTGGCCCTAAGAACAGCAAGGTCCAAAATGTCCCGAGCCATCAGAGAGGCAAAGTGCACACATGCCAAGACAATCCACAGCCACTTCCAGAACAGCGGAGAAACCCGGCGCATGTGGCAGGGCATACAAGCAATCATGAACTACAAGACAGTTTCACCAGCCTGTGATAGTGATGCCTCCCTCTCAGATGCGCTGAATGACTTCTACGCTCAGTTTGAGGTGCAGAACAACGTAACGGCAAGAAAGACCATCCTTACCCCTGACGACGTTCCTATCCATGGCTGATATGAGGAGAACTCTATGCAGGGTTAACATAACATAGACCTCAAAATTTCCCTGAGCAGCGCTGTTGTTCCTATGTGCCTCAAGACAACTACCATTGTCCCCGTCCCAAAGAAATCTACAGTGTCCTGCCTCAATGAATATCGTCCTGTCGCACTCACACCCATCGTTATGAAGTGTGTCAAGAAGCTTGTCATGAGGCACATCAAGACACAATTACCACTCTCACTCCCTCCGCAACTGGATCCTAGACTTCCTGACTGGGAGACATCAGTCAGTCCGGATCGGTAACATAATCTCCAGCAGTTTCGCACTGGGGCCCCCCAGGGCTGCGTGCTCAGTCCACTGATGTTCACTCTGCTGACTCATGACTCTGCAACAATGCACAGACCGAACCATATTATCAAGTTTGCCGATGACACGACCGTGGTCAGTCTCATCAGCAAGAACGATGAGTCACGTAATATTGTCTGAACACACAGTATTTACACTGGTCGGCACTGTTTCGTTTTGTCTTTTGTGTATTGTCTTGTATTTTTTGTTTGCACTGTCTTGTCTGTCTTGTCTTGCACTGTTTGCTCCAGGTTGCACTTTAGGTGACCTCAATCCTAAACCTCAACCCTTACCTAAACCCCAACCTAAACCCCAATGCTAAGGGTGGAGGTGGTTCAAGTTGCATTTGGTTGGGGATCTGAGGACCAGGGTTGAAATCCCGGGGTGGCCACTATGGGATACTTGATAGAATGATTCTTTCTTTCTTTTTTTTCTCTTTCTTTGATGGGGATATAAATGTAGGGACAATTATATGGATATTTGTAATAGTGTGGGTGGTGGGAGCAGTTAAGAACCTTAGCTGGGATGCAGGAGATTAGGGGTTCAATTCCCACCTCTGCCACAGGGATTTTGTGTGGATTGGAATTACAAGTAGCCTAGTGTGGATTCACAGATTGTGGCTTCTTGATTAGCACTTTGCACTTAATAGCAATTATCAGCACTTATCACTTGGACAAGCAAGTTATTGTAATTTAGGATCCCAGATATTACTGTCTATGTACTTCTCTTTTTCGATCTGTATACATGGCCTTTTGTTTCCCTTCACTCTATTCTGATTTTTCTTTCCGGAGTTCCCCCTTAAAAATTTATTTTAGTTGTATGTTTTTCTGTTTTTAACCATTTTCCCCCGAGACTAAAAAAATTCCCTACCCCATCCTGGCTTCTTGCCCATAACCCCTTACCCTAAATCCTCAACCCTAAATCCTTAACCCCAACCCTAAATCCTCAACCCTAAATCCCCAATCCCAAATCTACATCCCCAACCCCAATCCTACATCTGCAACTCTAAATCCCCAACCCCAACTCTACATTTACATTTACAGCATTTGGCAGATGCCCTTATCCACGTACATAATCTACGTACATAAGTGCTTAAATCTCTAACATTGAATACATTAATGCTGGTTGACTTAGGGTGCTTTCACACCTATAGATCGGTTCATTTGGTCTGGACCAAAAGCAAAAAATGATACATTGTAACTTTTTATCAGTTTTGGTTCCTTTTCACATCACACTGATCGTTCTGTTCCGCACCAGTTGAAACGAACCAAAATGCAGTCATGTGATAACATCCACATCACTTATTGGCCACATGTCTTTGAGCGTATTTCCTAAACTGCTTCTCAATTGGTCAGAATAAACGTGCGGGAAATTTCAAGGAAACTCCGGAAGTAAACAAAAAGAGGAAAAGGGATAGGGTTAGGGATAGGGTATAAGGGATAAACGCGAAAGTGCACCCCCCTACCTCAGGGGGTGCACTTCGTTTCTATAGGTCCTAGGAGGCTGAAATTCGGTATATATACTAATTAGGGGGCAGGAAGTCGATTGCACATGGTTTCAGCTCGATAGCGCCACCACCAGTCGAGATACGGTATTGCACATTATTTTCCTATGGGTTTATGTACAAAATTAGGGTTAGGATTAGGGTAGGTTTTAGGGTTGAGGTTGGGGTTAGGGTTAGGATTGTGTGGTCAAAACGAAAATGCACATATGTGCAAATGCACATTTTTGCTCATTTTTTGGGTTAGGGGAAAAGACCGTAGTTCTGGGAGTGACCCAGAAGCAACGTTAGGCACGGGCCTGCCACACGGACCTCATTTTCAGCCACCATCATCACGGCGAACGAAAAAACATCGCTTATTTAAAGTTAGGAGCTTAAAACGCTCTTCTAGAGTTAGGGGTCCCGACCTCAGATGACGCCCAAGGTTATGTTTAGGGCTAGAGGTAGGGTTACGGTTCGAAAAATAGGATTACGACACACTTCAAAACTCTGGTTATGTTTAGGGCTGGGGATTAGGTTTAGGGTTCTAAAAATTAAGTTTAAGGCTAACGGTTAGGTTTAGGGCTAGAAAACCGGTTAAGTTTAGGGCTGGGGCTAAAAAAACGGTTATGTTTAGGGCTAAGAAATGGAAACCTGCGGTTATGTTTTGGGTTCAGGAGTGGAGAACGCACTAAATCCTATTTAGGGCTAAGGGTACAGACTAAAATTAATTAAAGCCCTCTTTAGCCCAGCAAAATCCTAAATGTTGAGACACGTCATCAGTAGTAAACCATAGAGTCATAGGGTGTTTCAGCCTTTAATTACTAGACACCCTCATCTATGGCGGCAAGCCGTAGGTCGATCACTCCCCGGCCCGTGTCCCAAAGCCAATTGAATAAATAATTAATTAATAAATATATGCAACAATTCTACTGAGATAAAATATAATTATTTAAGAGAATAATTTATTTATTTATTTATTGAAATGAAGATAATTTTTTAAGAAAATAATCCTCTTAATTTATTTATTTAAAAATAAATGGTCATATTTAGAGGCCTAATTAAAAAAATGTTATTTTAAAAGATCTATTTGCAATAATAAAATGTTAGCGCTGCACATTACAATTACCAAACCTGAACCATCACACAATAATAAACATTTACAACACATGTATACAAAGTGAAGACCGGTAGAAGACCATGACTCACCTTCTCTGCCAGTGGCCCTTTTTGTTAACACCGCAAGGTTTCCAGGACCACTCGGGCAGAGTGCTGTGCAGCACGAAGTCTATGTTGAGCCCACAAATCCCAGCGGATGGCCACGAATAAGGCCAACAGGCTTCTATTGGGCAGCCCTCTAGGAAAAATCTATCAAAATGACAGTATAATCCCCAGCCAAGTTAAGTTCTATCAGTGGGAAGCCAGCCCAGGTCCTTAATCGGCTTAATTTCCTCACTGAGGGTGAATTTTCATTCTATATTGAAATTTATACAGTTTATTATGACTGACACGACGCAAAAAATGCTTTTTTTCTATCTTTTGTCATTCTGGAGTTATTACTTAAAATGTACTCCAAAATTGCCTTTATGGGCGGAGTTATGCATATTTATAGGCCTAAAACGTTTTAACCACTATTTAAGTGGTTGGAATTGGGTCAAGGCCCATCTAAAGTTAAATTAAACGGGATTTAACTGCTAAGATCGCTGCTAAGGTAAGAGTTTACTCATTTAAATTAAAATAGCTAATAAACGCCTTTAATTTAAAGTTCAGGCCAAAGTTTCCGGTCTAAACTACTTTATTTTTTCATTTTTTAAAATTTTTTTGCAGGATGGAGCGTAGTTACCATCTCCCCCTTTATTTTTAATTATATAATTCTAAGCCGTGATTATTAACCTATTTGGAAAATTAAATTATTATAAATAAACTAATTTTAGGCCTAATAACCTACTGTCACGGTGTGAC
This sequence comes from Tachysurus fulvidraco, assembly GCF_022655615.1. Classification (NCBI taxonomy): domain Eukaryota; kingdom Metazoa; phylum Chordata; class Actinopteri; order Siluriformes; family Bagridae; genus Tachysurus; species Tachysurus fulvidraco. Next base: position 5,062 of record NC_062529.1, on the reverse strand, counting down.
ACGGTGAAACAAAAGCGGGTGAGGATCCAAACGCAGTTTAAGGTTTTTAATAAACAAAACACAAACAAACAGGCAGGCAACGCGGAACAAACAGGAAACGGGAACATGGACATGCACACACCAATAACGACCAACAACATTGAAGTGAACAGACAGAGTATATATGGTGAACGAGAACCAATCACAAAACAGAGACAGACAAGGACTAAGACAAAACACCTGGGGAAGAGATTGAATGTAATTAGTGTCCATGGTAACAGATAGGTGGGCGGGGTCAACAATTAACATCAGGGAGAGACAGCAGACAGAAACAAGGGGAAAACACAGACAGACACATTACAGAGCCCCCCCCCTACGAGCGGCTTCCAGACGCTCCCACGTCCACAAAACCCAGTTCAGGCGGGTGGAGCGAAGGCGCAACCAGGTTGGGAGGGCGGGTCGGGTTCGTGTAGTGGTGGCGCCCGCCGAGCAAGAGGCCGGGGTGGCGCCAGCCGAGCCGGAGGCCGGGGCGGCGCCGGCAGAGCAGGAGGCCAGGGCGGCGCCGGCAGAGCAGGAGGCCAGGGCGGCGCCGGCAGAGCCGGAGGCCAGGGCGGCGCCGGCAGAACAGGAGGCCAGGGCGGCGCCGGGAGAACAGGAGGCCAGGGTGGTGCCGGAGGCAGAGCCAGAGACCAGAGCAGGACCGGAGACCAGGGTGGTGCTGGAGGCGGAGCCAGAGACCAGAGCAGGACCGGGGACCAGGGTGGTGCTGGAGGCGGAGCCAGAGACCAGAGCAGGACCGGAGACCAGGGTGGTGCTGCAGGCGGAGCCAGAGACCGGAACGGAGTTGGCAGCCAGGGTGGTGCTTTGGGCCTATGAACAGGGACAGGAGGTAGAAGGGCTGGCAAGTCCAGCGAAGCAAAACACAGGAAAACAGAAACATGCATAGGTTCAGGCCAGGCAGAGAGTTCAGGTAGTTTGGGTGTCATGATGTCGACCGCGTCCTCTGACTCAGTCATTTCGGTCGACCCGGCCGATTCGGGCTGGTTCCGTCAGCTCGGCCGGTTCCGTCGACCCGGTCGGTTCGGCAGGTTCCGCCGACCCGGTCGGTTCGGCAGGTTCCGTCGACCCGGTCGGTTCCGTCGACCCGGTCGGTTCGGCAGGTTCTGTCGACCCTGCAGGTTCCGTCGACCCGGTCGGTTCGGCAGGTTCCGTCGACCCGGTCGGTTCAGCAGGTTCTGTCGACCCGGTCGGTTCCGTCGACCCGGTCGGCTCGGCAGGTTCGGCAGGATCCATCGACCCGGTCGGTTCCGTCGACCCAGTCGGTTCGGCAGGTTCCGTCGACCCGGTCGGTTCCGTCGACCCGGTCGGTACGGCAGGTTCCATCGACTCGGTCGGTTCCGTCGACCCGGTCGGCTCGGCAGGTTCGGCAGGTTCCATCGACCTGGTCGGTTCGGCAGGTTCTGTCGACCCGGTCGGTTCCGTCGACCCGGACGGTTCGGCAGGTTCCTTCGGCCCGGTCGGTTCCGTCGACCCGGACGGTTTGGCAGGTTCCTTCGACCCGGTCGGTTCCGTCGACCCGGTCGGTTCCTTCGACCTGGTCGGTTCCTTCGACCCGGTCGGTTCCGTCGACCCGGTCGGTTCGGCAGGTTCCGTCGACCCGGTCGGTTCCGTCGACCCGGTCGGTTCGGCAGGTTCCATCGACCCGGCAGGTTCCGTCGACCCGGTCGGTTCCGGCGACCCGGCTGGTTCCGGCAACCCGGCTGGTCCAGCTGGCGGCTTAGGGATGCCGGCCACCCGAGCCGACCTCATCGGGGTATCCGCCAGTTTGGAGACCAGCCGGTTAGCATGGACCTCAGCCGAGCTCGCCGGTACGGTAGCCATGGGAACTGGCTCAATCACGGATGTGCACGGGACTGGTCTGGGCGGAGGCACTGTGGAGCATTCGGGCGTCCGTGGTTGATTCCACTCTGTGGCCCACGGATCCCGATGCTTGCTGCCCCCCCCCCAAAAATACTTACGGCCGGCTTCCGTCTCTACAGTGCTCAAGGTTAGCGTGGACCCGTCCAGGAGCAATGCCAGGTTGACGAACTCTGAGAATGTTTTGATCTCCCGGGTAGACGGCATCAGATACCGAAGTATATCCCTTAGTCCATGCTTAAAAATGTCTTTTAGGGCCTTCTCCCCAAAGTTGACCTCATTGCATAGGTCCACAAATACCTCCGTATACTCCTCAACTGGGGCGTCCTCCTGACGTAGGCAAAACAGGAGTTCTGCTGGATCCATTGGGGGTTGGTCGTTCTGTCACGGTGTGACACGGTGAAACAAAAGCGAGTGAGGATCCAAACGCAGTTTAAGGTTTTTAATAAACAAAAAACAAACAAACAGGCAGGCAATGCGGAACAAACAGGAAACAGGAACATGGACATGCACACACCAATAACGACCAACAACATTGAAGTGAACAGACAGAGTATATATGGTGAACGAGAACCAATCACAAAACAGAGACAGACAAGGACTAAGACAAAACACCTGGGGAAGAGATTGAATGTAATTAGTGTCCATGGTAACAGATAGGTGGGCGGGGTCAACAATTAACATCAGGGAGAGACGGCAGACAGAAACAAGGGGAAAACACAGACAGACACATTACACCTACGATGCCTATGGATCTCCATATGCATGCCTGAGCTTTAATGCTCTGAGCGGGGTAAGGTCGGGCCTAACCATAACCGATTCTTTAGATTGTGGCATGGGGTTGTGTTAATGTTACATGTTGACCACAACTATAACCTAACCATAACCTAACCATAGCCTAACTATAACCGATCCCGACCTTTCCAGAACCTCTACAACAGCCCTTAACCTAACCATAACCGATTCTTTAGGTTGTGGCTTGGTGTTGTATTGTTGGTACATGTTGATCACGACCTTAACCTAACCATAACCGATTTTGTTTTTTCATATTAGTCATAAAACCTAATCATAACCGCTCTCTTCAGACTGTTGCATGATAATAGGTGAACATTACATGTTGACCATAACCTCAACCTAACCATAACCGATTCCATTTTTTATTGCAACAGTTTTCCTTTTTTCTTTTTTTCTTTATATATAATTTTCTTTGGTATTATCTTTATCTAGGGTTCTTTAGGCCAGTGCACCACAAGGATGTGATTCCTCAAATTAAACTTCTATTTCTAACCCTAACCCCTATACAACAACGCAGGTTAAGACCCTGTGATGGGGGGGGGTGTCATTGTACAGTTCCAAAACCTAACCCTAACCCTACCAACCCTAACCCTACCCCCAACCCTAACCCTAACCCGAGTCTGAGGTGCACTGCTGATGATGTGTCTTGAAATTCATAAAATGTTTAACAACCTTAAATAAACCATTAATTATAAAATTAATTATTTTTAAATAATAAATGAATGAATGTATGAATGAATGAATGAATTAAATAAATAAACACACCTAATTCCTTAGGAAAATCCTAAAACTTGGAGACTGACTCACTCACATCAGTGGCTCACCTCCTTGTTCCTCAAAGCCCATTTGACAGAGCGATAGCAGTGCAATAACATGCATTGGCCCGTGCCTTTCCCTTGTCTCCCTACTCAACCACGCAGGTTAAAGATCCTGTTATGGGGAGGTTATTGTACATTTCCAAAACCTAACCCTAACCCATCCGCTGGGTTGCTACCCGCCCAGGGCCATTGTACACTTTCCAAAACCTAACCCTAACCCAACCCTAACCCTGTTATTTCTTTATAAAAAAATATATCAAAAGTCTGACAGAGCGATAGCAGTGCAATAACATGCGCCGGCCAGTGCCTTATCCTTGGCTCCCGCTACATCCACGCAGGTTAAGAACCTGTTATGGGGAGGTTATTGTACATTTCCAAAACCTAACCCTAACCCATCCGCTGGGTTGCTACCCGCCCAGGGCCATCTGGGGGTGATGCTTTTTGCATTGCGCTCTGGACCCCTGGTTTAGCTAGGAAAAGGGAACGAACCGAGCATCTCGGATACCTTGCGGTGTTAACGAATAGGTGCTTGGCTAGTGCCCGTGCAACGCTTCCCGGATGCGTCGATCCAGTTCTCAGACCCTAGGTGAGTATACGGCTTCCAAGGTGAGTTTTTGGCCTCCATCGGTCTACTAGGACAGCGTTGGACTCGTTCGCAGACCTGTTCGTCGACCCTGCCAGAATGTCTCACTTTGCGGTGTTAACAAGTGACATTCTTGGCTGGGTAAGGTTTGTAGCTGGCCTCCCTGGGTCCACTAGGACAGCATGCAGGGCGGTGGTCTGGGGCCAACAGACCTTAAATGGGGCCAAGTCTTCTACTGGTGGCTAGCACCAACCACACAACAGCACATCATGCACCACACTGCACCCACACCATGTTAGCTTCCCATTTTCCTCACTACATTTTAGAAAATGTCCAGGTTAGCACTTTGATAGAAATAATACTCAAATAATGTTAACAATAACAGTAGCAAAATGGTAGCGTTAAAGATAAAGATAAGTTCTCTCCCATTCTGCTCTCCTTCACTTCCACTCTCTTCTTTTAAGAGCAAATAAGAGCCCATTATAAACAAATAAATAGATAGATAAAATAGGTTAATAGGCAAAATAGTTCAATGACTCCACCCATACGGAGGAGTTACTTAACGTTAGCATTAGTTAGCTTCTGATTTGGACATGGGACACAAGCCGAGGCTTGATCCACCTACGGCTGGCCGCCTCAGAGGAGGGTGTTCAGTGATCAAAGGCCGAAACACCCGTTGAGTCTGAGGTGCACTGCTGATGATGTGTCCTAAAATTCATAAAATGTTTGTTAAACAACCTTAAATAAACCATTAATTATAAAATTAAATAACACATAAATGAATGAATGTATGAATGTATGAATGAATGAATAAAATTCATTAAAAATAAATAAATAAATAAATGAACACACCTTTTTTCTTAGGAAAATCCTAAAACTTGGAGACTGACTCACTCATTTCAGTGGCTCACCTCCCTGTTCCTCAAAGCCCAGTTGGGACCCAAACACAATCAAAGTTCTGACAGAGCGA
>NC_062528.1:25585876-25632403 GCF_022655615.1 Tachysurus fulvidraco | reverse complement strand
ATTTTAAGGTGGCACAGCCTGAGCAGCGGTTGGAGCCACCATGACTGCTGCCTGTTTTGAGGCATACTCTTTATCTTCCTTCTTCTTCTTTTCATGGCATTCTTGTTTATTTCTTGTTATTTGACTTGTGATCTCCAGTTCTACTTCACATGCTTTCACTTTCTTCTCCCAACTGTATTGATGGATCCCATTGTACTTGGATCTGTAATGTTCATTATAAGATGGGGGTTGGAGCTGCTCCTCACATTCACCTGAGGGTGGGGCTGTAGCCTTCTCTTACTCCTGTTCTTTACTCTGTTCTCCCTTTAACCCTTTTAACCCTGTAAAGCCCACTGTTGCAGAATTACAACACCACCTTGTTTATTTGTCCAGTCACCTGGCCATGAACTCACCCTACCTGCAAAATTTTATTTAATTTGATTTTTTTTATTATTATTTTTTTTTTCCCATGACTGGCTTTGTCAAGATTCGAATAAAATTCCACAACATTTTTCTGTGTTTATTACAATGTCTAGACACATATATATTTAGTTATTTTGGAAAACTAGAGCTTGTAATGTCCATGCTGTAATTCTACAACTTTGGGCCAAAGTGGTAGTCAAAATAGCCTGTGCACCTTATGCCTTACATAAGGACACTGAACTACTCGCATCATAAACTGTTAGATGATTCATTGTAATTCATTTCTAAATGTGCTTTTCTGTTAAATTTATACTTATTTTCAATTAGACCACAATTACACACAAGAATACATTTTATGTGCTATCTGAAACTCCCTATATATATATAAATATATATGTGTGTGTGTGTGTGTGTGTGTGTGTGTGTGTGTGTATTTATCAATTGTAATAATTGAAATGTTGTTATTGATTTAATGTAAAATCTTGTTTTTAGAGTGGACCCCAGGAAGACTAGCTGATTGCGTAGACTTTCAGCTAATGGGATCCATATAAATAAAAATAATAAAAACAAAATAAACTACACCTATTAACACTATGGAAAACATAGGGGCTAAAAAAACGTTCCCCAACAAAAACAATTTTTATGAAGTCAAAAAAAGGCCCAAGAATGGATTTTCTGTTCACAAAAAAAGAGAAAAAAACTCAGGAAAGCTGTTCTGTGTGTGTGTGTGTGTGTGTGTTCTAGGATTGCGTGATACAGCTTGGGAATTAAGTCATAACAGTCATAACTGTTTTCACAGCGCTCTAGCTGGCACAGCTGGCCCCTTGCCAGATGGCCCTTATCACTCCTCATTGGAATCGTCTCCTTATTGGCTAAAGAGATGTTAGGGTCTGCCAAACGGCGGATGTTCCGAATATTGGCTTCTAAGCTGTCTATCTCTGCTCTACGGGGCACCTATTGGCTCATGTGAGGCTGGACTACAAATATGACTCCGTGTACAGTCTTCGGTCAGAAAAATAACTATTGTAAGGCGAGCACAGCAATTTGGATTAAAAGGCTTAGATACTTCTTGGACCCTTGGGGATCTATGAAAAAATATTGAAAATTATGAAGCGAGGGAAGAGTTTAAAAGTAAGTAAACAAACTGAATTACGCCACCTAATTCAGGTGAATCTTATTTTCACTCAGTGTACCACTCTGTGACTCATACAGTTCTCTGTTATAAATGGATGTTCTGCTTGTGTTACTTAGCGCTTTTTTCCGTTGCAACTTATTTTATAAGTGCCATAAAACACTTCACAATTGCTTGTACTTTATCACACATCAAAATGAATCATCATTCAGTTTGACAATACACAAATACACATGTCCACATAAACAACTCACACACATTACACACCGTACACGTATCTCTGTATACTTATGCCGTACACTTATTGTATTGTATACTCATTGGCGTACACTTATGAATATGTGTACTTATCGTCGTATACTCATGAATGTACTTATTTTGCCGTGTATACATAAATGACGTGTACGTATGTGAATACCTACGAATGCATGCACTTTACCGTGCACTACCATGTACTTTACCGTACACTCATTACTGTATACTTTACCGTACACCATGCACTTTACCGTACACTCATTACTGTATACTTTACCGTACACCATGCACTTTACCGTACACTATCAACGTGTTTTCTCCACCTGCCAGTTCAGTCCCGGCTGTGAGTTATATAGCACTCACACCGGCGCAGGAATTTTCTATCCTTAATACCAAAATAAATAAGTAACAAAATGTATACAACAGAATTCACTCAAGAGATTTTTTTCTTACACACACACACACACACACACACACACACACACACACACACACACACACACCTCCCTCACTCTGTCCCTCGCTCTCTCTCTTTCTCTGTGTGTGTCTCTCACATACAAACACAGTCACAAATCAAAACAACCTTATCTATTTTCCCTTTGCTCCCTCTCATCCAGTTCTTTTATTTCACCCTTAGGAGTTCTTGACTTCAAGTGCAGCTGTCCGCCTCCCAGGGCCACCCCTCCCTTCAGGCCACAGATTCACTATACACAGACTTTTGAATATAACAGGCGTCTGCTTACCTTAATATTATGGCCGGCCTCTGTAACCCTTCTGAGAGAGTGGTCCTAGTCCCGGACACAGGTCACGCTAGCCCCTATGAAGTCCCATCTGGGGTGCCATTAAATATGTCGTAACTAAGAGCCGGTCTCCAAGCCGACACATCACAGGGTGATCTCCACACTTAGACTTTTTGGTTACTAAAGACTGTTTTAGTTAAACTTAACTGTTAACTCTATAATTACTACAAAAATACTGAGAAAACTCCTCAGACCTGGATGAGAATGACTTCTTTATTGTGGTCAATCAGCCAACAATCTGTAAGAGAAATTGCCAAATTGAAAGTAACAAATGAAAACCCCCAAAAAGAGCAAGTCATGCAAAATCAATCAAAAACACGAACTCTTGCGACGTTCTTGCAAAAATAAAAAACATACACACACCACACACACACGCGTGGGGCTGCCTCCTTCATCTGGCCAGAAGAATTTGACACACACACCTTCACCCGTGAGCCCCAGATATCTTCTCAATATATACCCTGGTGCTCCTAGCCTCCTCTTTGGTTCCCAGTATTTCTTGGAGTCCCAGGTGCCATATCACGTTATTTACCGGCATCATCTCCTATGTTTTCTAAACACACTGACCTAATTTCCCCGTATTTCCCATCACCTTTTTCCCATATGCCCATTTATGGATTTTCCTCCTCTTAGTTCTCAGGACCTAGGTCTGTGAACCAAAGTCTCATTCTACATAAGTTATAGTTATGAGCTAAGGTCTGAGAACCATGGTCTCCATTCTAGATAACAATTTATGAGCTAAGGTCTGAGAACCATGGTCTTCTTCATTCTACATAAGTTTGTATTTGTTATTACAAATGTGCTCAAAAGAGCCTTACTTCCTGGTCAAAGTGGAGGATTAATCCTTTTTTACAGCTACAATGAGCAAGTTTCCTCGTTTCATTTCTTGCTATTATATATGATTTCTACTGAGTATATATTTATATATATTATATATAATTGATTGATTATATGTTAGCTTTATGAGTTTGAATTATGATAAGTTTTTGATTATATTGTTTATGTTGTATTAATGTTTTTGCTAAGCCCTTGCTGTTATAATGTTGCTTTGTATTTTGATTTTCACTTCCTCACACATTGTTGATCAGAGAGCTCAGACTGACTCGGCCTGACAGCACCGAATCTGGTTACTTTTACTAAGTTTATGATTACAATAAACAAAAAAATCTTTGGCCTACAACATCGCCTACATATGTCTTATGACACCAATTGTAATATTTTGCAAGGCCTAATACTTTACTTTGGTTATAGTATTGTAAGGAATAATACTTTAATTATTTCTACTAAGATTTTTCACAACATTCTAATCAAAAATTGTGCACCGGTGCAGATAACACCTAAATCAGATTACAGACCTTGCAAAACAAAGTACCCCTTAAAGCCAGAGGCTATTAAGGGTATCACACCGGTATTTAATTCACTGCATAAGGCTGGTGTGATCGTGCCATGTGAAACCTCTCCAGTAAGAACACCTATCTTTCCTGTGAAAAAAATTAGGCCTCTGGGAGAACCAGAGGATTGGCGCTTTGTTCAAGATTTGCAAGTAGTGAATGATGCAGTAATATCAAGAGCTCCAAATGTGCCAAACCCTTACACAATCTTGTCTCAGATTCCACCAGACAGCAAGTGGTGTTCTGTAGTAGACATAGCTAATGCTTTTTTCAGTGTACCAGTTCATCCAGACAGCCAGTTTTGGTTTGCATTTTCCTTCAATGGAAAACCGTACACTTTTACCAGAGTATGTCAGGGGTATAGAGAATCTCCTACTATCTACAACGAAGCCCTTAAGGACAGTCTAGAATCTCTGACTCTGACCCCAGGGTCAGCAATTCTTCAATATATGGACGACTGCATGATTGCAGCGCCATCCAAAGACCAATGTGAAAAAGACACTGTTGCGTTGCTTTGTCATCTAGCAAAGGAAGGTCACAAGGTGAGCTTATCAAAGCTGCAGTTTGTACAACAACAAGTACAATTCTTGGAACATCTGATATCAGAACAAGGCAAAACTATTGAGCAGAACTGAGTCGCAGCAATCCAAAACATCCCAAAGCCTAACACAAAGAAACAATTGATGTCATTTTTAGGCATGTCTTGACTTGTTCTTATTGCGGGACCTTCATACCCAACTATGCAGTACTTGAGGTGCCCTTGAGCACAGTTGTTCAGGGTAAAGGCCTACAGGCCCACAGTGCACTGATTTGTTCACCAGAGACAGAAAAAGCCTTTGTAGATGTAAAATGGCTCTACAAACCACCCCAACATTTGGGATTCCAGACCCAAATAAGCCATTTGTGCAAACAGTGGATGAGAAAAATGGATGCATGACATCAGTGCTACTACAAAATCATTGGGGGAAATTAAGACCAGTAGCGTATTTCTCAGCTAAATTTCATCCAGTAGCGGCAGGCCTGCCAATGTGTTTAAGAACAATAGCAGCAGCTGAAAAAGCAGTCAATGCTTCTAGGGATATTGTGGGGTACAGTGATCTAACTCTTTTTTTGTACCACATGCAGGATTCGCACCTTCTCCAAACACTGAGAAGAAGCAGCGTCATCTGAAAAGAGTAACATCGACACACACACACAAATGTGAACACAAATGTTAATGAAATTAATAAAGTAAGTGAGAGGTAAATGTGACACTTTCGATAGTAGACAATAGTAGACAGTTATACAGTATTACATACTGACTACGGCCCCAGACTGACACACACACAAAGGTCTGACTTCAAAGGACGATTCAAATAGGCAAGGTGGAAGCTCCTGTTAAGATGAGGAGCCTTGTTAACTATCACCCTAGAATCCTAGGGACCATTGGCATCTTCATGATCTGCCTGTTAATAAAAGAGAATTCAGAAAAAACTCCAGAGAATCCCACTTCTATTAGAAGCCGCAGAGATGTGTATGAAAACACTTACTGGCAACTCACCAACTACACTGCCAAAATGATCACAAATGAGTCCTGTTATGTGTGCATGATGCTCCACACATCTGCAAGCAAACACACAATGATTCCCATGAAAATTAATGGTAGTGAACTTAAGGCCACAGCCCAATACTGTAAAAGTGAATTCACCCGCATCCCTATGGTGATCGTCAAGTACTTGGGCATCCATCAAGAACGTATTAAAATTGTTCTTGATCATCCTGTTTAACATCATGCTCCCTCTTGAGAATGTCATGATCAAAGGGATAATCTTCTTGTTATCCTCCTCTTTTTTATCCAGGTATTTTTTCAGGCATATCCTTAGGAAGGATCGGGAGTACCCCCATCTTCGGAGAGCCTGGAAAAGGATGGTTTTGGCCTTTTGAAACTCATCAGGTTGCATACAAATGTTATGGAACCTCTGGAGTTGGGATTTAATGATGCCCCTAAAGGTATGTTTAGGGTGATAGCTGGATTTGTACAGTAGCGCATGTGTATCCGTGTCTTTGAAGTAGACTTTGATGTCCAGTTTGTGTGTTTTGGGAAATTCTTTGTGTATCCAGGAAACTTACCTCTGTTTTGTGTAAAGTGTATTTAATTTTTATGGACCGCTGGAAATGATTGAGGATGATTGGCACAGACCAGATGCCCCAGAAGTTGTCAAGGAATCTGTAATGATGGAGGGGTTTAATGTGCCAGCATCCAATGCCGCCTCCTCCCATCATGCCATGAAAATGTTGCCGTATAAGGGGGCAAATCTTTCCCATAGCTGTGCCCTTTCCCATAGCTGTGCCCTTTACCTGAAGATAGTAATCGGAGTTAAATTCGGAATCATTTTTGGTGAGATTGATTTCTAATAACTTTAATAATGCGTCCTCTGGTCTTTTCTTATCCAGGTACCTAATGAACCATTCTTTGACTGCCTCCAGTCCCGCCGGTGTCTCTATATTAGTATAGAGGCTATCTATGTCCACTGTGAACAGGAGGCAGTCGGTTGGGAGTGTTATGTTCTTTAATTTTTCAATGAAATCATAAGTATCCTTGACGTAGCTGGGGTGTCTGGTACTAATCAGATTTAGGAAATGTTCGACGTAATTCGCCATGGCATACGTCTCGCTATCACAGTCCGAAACAATAGGGCGGCCTGGTGGCATCTCCATCGGTACACTCCATGAATGCTGTTCTTTGTGTATTTTAGGGAGGAGATAAAAGCATCTCGAGCGTGGATTGTCGGATCCCATCAGGTAAGCTTCTTGTTTTTTATTTATGTAACCATTGTCCCTTAATTGCTTTAGTATATTTTTACCTCTGGAATTGTTTTCAGGGAAATAGGCTCATCAAGTTTTTGATAATATTCTTCCTGATTTAATTGCTGTTCTGCCGCTTTTCAGTTCGGCGTTTCCTGGGAAGTTCCAGGGAGTGTTTTTAGTTGTGTATCTGTCTGCTCTAATTATTTTGATCACATTAGGGACTTGAGAGAGTTTGGGTGTCCACTTGGCTTTACCAGTGTAGCGATTTTGGCTCAAGAAGCAAGGTAAATATTTATGAGTAATTATAATGCGTTATAGTGACTCTAAATATTTTAACCTAAGTTGAAATTAACGGTAATGGAATTAACGTTACACTTATTTGTTCTGTTCGTCCGGCGTCCAGATGTTGCAGGTACCTTAATTTGTGAGCGATACTCAGAGACAATCACTTATTTGGCACAAAATATGGCATTTAATGAATGAGACAAATACAACATAAAACTACACAAACAAACAAAAGAAATAGGGAAAACGAAAATGAAAATAAAATAAAACAAAAGAAATTAAAATTGGGGAAAGGGAGGAAGAGACTGGAAAGAAGAAATTAGAGAAAGGAAGGAAAGGAATGGCAAGCTTAAACTTCAAAATTAATCACACCCTAACTGGGAAATCGTCACCGGAAACTTAAATTCACCTTAAGACTCAATACAAGGTTCATACTTAAAATACGCATCTAAATTGGTTTGTAAAGGAAACGGTTACTTGCATTGGCTTACTGCACAAGAGTCCGTCTGGGTCAGACGTTCTTCCAAGTTTTCCTGAAGATCAGAGCAGTTGTGGTTCTTGGAAGTGAAGCTTGCTGGAACTTCTTTGAAGGAAGATGGAGTCGTCTCCAAGATGTTCCGAAAGTCTGACCACGGATTAGTGGTGTTTGTGACAATTTAAAGTTCGCGAACTCCACCCATCTTTGGGGAGATGACAAATACTTTGCTCAAGATTTTGGAGGGAAAAACTCCCTTTGTTTCAGGTGTCTGTGGGCGTGGTTTAGCTGCGTTGCAGGGGCACTGGCCGAGCACCTCTTCGTTAACACCGCAAGGTATCCGAGATGCTCGGTTCGTTCCCTTTTCCTAGCTAAACCAGGGGTCCAGAGTGCATTGCAAAAAGCATCACCCCCAGATGGCCCTGGGCGGGTAGCAACCCAGCGGATGGCTTCCTTACGAATTCCAAAATGAAATTTTTCAGAAAGACATCAAGCTTCTACTAGTTTGAGTCCCCAAGGGTTGAGCGTACATCAGCGGATTCTTCCCTACGTTATTCCAAGGCTGTCACCGATGGAATAGTTTCGGGAAAAATCAGGCTTCTACTGATGTAGCCGCCCCCCAGCTCGAATCTCTATGGATCAAGCTGAAATCATGTGCCTAAAATGAACCTCTTTCCCCAGGAGGGTAGATTTTTAAAAATTTCCCGTGGGCTTTCAACTGTAGTGTCATCAGACACAGTAGAACATGATGCACATGGCAAAAAAAACAGCATGTCGATAGCTCGAACGGTTGATGAGATATTAGCCTTTGATTCTGTTCCCAGAATCCTCTCTGTGCATTTAGGCGGAGCTTATGCAAAAACGGCCCAATCTGCAGTATTAATCATGCAAATTGGATTTTTTTCTGGTTAAAATAATGTAAATACATAAGTAAACATAATTCTGAGTGAAATATTTAATTTATATTGATTTAGGGATCTAATATTGAGTTAAAACGGGCGAAATTAAAGTTTTACGTGCCCTTTTAATTTTGATGTCATTTGAAACAGTGGATTATGCTGAACACGGCAAAAAAAACGGCATGTCGATAGCCCAAACGGTTGCTGAGATATTCGCGTTTGATTCTGCTCTTTTTACAAGACCCAGAATGCATTGCTGTGCATGAAAAATTAGGCGCGGCCCATCGAAGAATGTCGCCATCTGGTGCCTAAACTAGGTAATTACATGCAGTTTGGATTAGGTATAAAGAATATAGGTATATTTATAATTATAAATGTATAAATAGGTAAATATAAATATATAAAATTTAATAAATAATTTTTTATATATAAAGTCCAAATTGGATTAATCCCAATTAGGTTAGATTCATTTTAAATCAATTAAGGCTTAATTACTTCCCAAATTATTTTAACTAAACAATCAATACTAGAGTAAATTAATCTGACAATTTATTTTAATTAATTAATGTAATTAAATTTTTAATTCAACCAATTTAGTTAACTGATTTGGTTCAATTTAGGCAATCAAGCTTTAAGGTATTAGGCCTATTTTTTTATTTTAGAGTTAAGATTTAAAGCCTTTTGGTTCCAATTCAAGTTGTCTTTTTTTGGGGTTAATCTCCACGGTTACCATTAGTGAGAGATACGTTTAAAATTAGATTTTAGCCTTTAGAGCCAAATCGTAACGTTTAGGGAATTTTGGGGCCAAGATGGGTTAAGTTTAAGGTTTGGAAGTCGGATTAGCGCAGCGGTCCGAATTGGAGGTTATCGGTTAAGGTTAGGGTGAAGGTTAGGTTTAGGGCTAGGTTTTAGGGTTAGGTTTAAGATAAAGGTTAAGTTTAGGGCTAGGTTATGGTTAGGTTTAGAGCTATGTCTTAGGATTAGGCGACGGTTAAGTTTGGGGTTAAGGTTAGGGTTAGGGCTAGGTTTTGAGATTAGATTACGGTTAGGTCTAGAGCTAATTTTTAGACGACGGTTAGGTTTAGGGTTTGAGGTTAGGTTTAGGGCTAAGTATTGAGATTAGGTTATGTTTAGGTTTAGAGCTAGGTTTTAGAGCTAGGCGAGGGTTGAGGGTTAGGGTTAGGGTTAGGGTTAGGGTTAGGGTTAGGTTAAGGAGTTGGGGTTAGAATTAGGGTTGGGATTAGGGTTAGGGTTAGGGTTAGGGTTAGGGTTAGGGTTGGGGGTAGGGTTAGGGTTGGGGGGTAGGATTGGAGTCCCCAGACCGTGGTCCCAATTAAGGGACTCACGTTGTGCACGGGCCTGCCTAGCATGCCACCCTGATCGTCCCACCGTCTCGCCCGTGGGTCTCACACCATAAACACTGGAGTTTTTAAGTGTTTTTTCGGGCGGGGACAGTCCAAATAGGATCTGTCCCCTGTTCAAAAAATTCCTCACAATTGAGGTAATATCAAAAATTAATTTGGGTATTCTGGGTGGAGGTGGAGGTGAATACCTTCCTTGCCCTCACTTCCCCATCATTTAAATTTGATTGTGATCGTGGTGGATGGAGGGGTAGGTGGATACCTTGCTGCCCTCACATCCCCACAATCAAAATTTTGTGTTTAGGGTGGAGGGGTAGGTGGATACCTTGCGGCCCTCACATCCCTAAATGGCCGAATAAGTATTTTTAATGTATTTTGGGGGGAGGGGTAGGTGGATACCTTGCTGCCCTCCTCCCCAAATGGCCAATCAAATGGGCAGGTCAATGTGCACGACGTTTCGGCTTTAATCAAGCCTTCATCAGGTGTTGACCTGCCAAAATTTGGAAAAACACTGAAAACCAAATTAAATAGTACCAAGCAGTGGGTCTAAATAACCTTAAAACAATCCAATTAGTATTATAACCATTGTGAGAGGTGTGTCAGCTCAATAGCTGTGAGGTGTGTGCTGCACAGCTCAACTGCCAAGTGTGAGTCTGACTGCAGTGGCCTCCTATTTATAGGGGGAGGCTCCACCTTCAATTTTTGAGAAAGAATAAATATTCTTTTTAGGAACCTCTATTTCTGCTTGGGTTTTTTTTACTGTTATAAATGATATTTATGTGGAGAGATACAGGTAAGTAACCTTTTTTAATTTTTAATAATTAATTTTGATATAATTATCATTATTATTTAGGTTAAATAACCATAATTTATTATTAATGTTGTTATAATTATTTGAAACAATGTTCTTTCTTCTTCCTCTGTCATTGCAGGTGGTTTCCAGCTCGATTGGCGGACCGATTCGACAGATTGAGGTAAGTATTTACAATGTTTGTGTTATTACTTTGTGTTGTAAACATTCAATCATGCTTTTTCTCACCTCATCTTATCAGGGGCGGTTCCTAACTCAATCGGCGGACCAAGTGGACAGAGCAAGGTGATGTTGAAGGCAAAATTAGGGTTAGGGTTAGGGTTAGGGTTAGGTTAGGGGAAAAGACCGTAGTTCTGGGAGTGACCCAGAAACCACGTTGTGCACGGGCCTGCCACACGGACCTCATTTTCAGCCACCACCATCACGGCGAACGGAAAAACATCGCTTATTTAAAGTTAGGAGCTTAAAACGCTCTTCTAGAGTTAGGGGTCGGTCTCAGTTAGGGTCCCGACCTCAGACGACGCCTAAGGTTATGTTTAGGGCTAGAGGTAGGGTTTACGGTTCGAAAAATAGGATTACGACGCACGTCAAAACTCTGGTTATGTTTAGGGCTGGGGATTAGGTTTAGGGTTCTAAAAATTAAGTTTTAAGGCTAACGGTTAGGTTTAGGGCTAGAAAACCGGTTAAGGTTAGGGCTTAGGGCTAGAAAACCGGTTAAGTTTAGGGCTGGGGCTAAAAAAACGGTTATGTTTAGGGCTAAGAGATGGAAACCTGCGGTTATGTTTTGGGTTCAGGAGTGGAGAACGCACTGAATCTTATTTAGGGCTAAGGGTACAGACTAAAATTAAAGCCCTCTTTAGCCCAGCGAAATCCTAAATGTTGAGACACGTCATCAGTAGTAAACCATAGAGTCATAGGGTGTTTCAGCCTTTAATTACTAGACACCCTCGTCCATGGCGGCAAGCCGTAGGTCGATCACTCCCCGGCCCGTGTCCCAAAGCCAATTGAATAAACAATTAATGAATATATACAACAAGGCTACTGAGAAAATATAATTATTTAAGAGAATAAATTATTTATTTATTTATCTATCCATTTATTTATTATTTTGTTTATTTATTTATTAAAATGAAGATTATTTTTTAAGAAAATAATCCTCTTAATTTATTTATATTATATATATTATATTATTTATATAAAATGGTTATATTTAGTTTAGGCCTAATTAAAAAATGTTACTCTAAGGACCTATTTGCAATAATAAGGTGTTAGAGCTGCACATTACAGTTGCCAAACCTGAACCATCACATAATAATAAACATTTACAACACATGTATACAAAGTGAAGACCGGTAGAAGACCATGACTCACCTCCTCTGCCAGTGGCCCTTTTTGTTAACACCGCAAGGTTTCCAGGACCACTCGGGCAGAGTGCTGTGCAGCACGAAGTCTATGTTGAGCCCACAAATCCCAGCGGATGGCCACGAATAAGGCCAACAGGCTTCTACTGGGCAGCCCTCTAGGAAAAATCTATCAAAATGACAGTATAATCCCCAGCCAAGTTAAGTTCTATCAGTGGGAAGCCAGCCCAGGTCCTTAATCGGCTTAATCTCCTCACCGAGGGTGAATTTTCACTTTATGTTGCAGATTATACAAAAAATCTTGGTCAACACGACGCAAAAAACGCTTTGTCTGTATCTTTTGTAGTTTTGGAGTTATTAGTTAAAATGTACTCCAAAATTGCCTTTATGGGCGGAGTTATGCAAATTTACAGGCCTAAAACGTCTTAAACACTATTTAAACGGTTGGAATTGGGTCAAAACCCATCTAAAGTTAAATTAAACGGGATTTTGGATCGCTGCTAAGGTAAGAGTCTACTCACTTAAATTAAAATAGCTAATAAACGCCTCTAATTTAAAGTTCAGGCCAAAAGTTTCCGGTCTAAACTATTTTATTGTTTATTTTTTCATTTTTTAGCAGGATGGAGCGTAGTTACCATCTCCCCCTTTTTTTTATTTTTAATTATATAGGTCTAAGCCGTGAATATTATCCTATTTGGAAAATTAATTAAATTATTATAAATAAACTAATTTTAAGCCTAATAAATGTACGACGCCTATGGATCTCCATATACATGCCTGAGCTTTAACGCTCTGAGTGGGGTAAGGTCGGGCCGGCGGACGCCTATTTTAGGGTCACTTCAAGGCCAGCGGAGATCTATTAAGGGCAAATGAAGCGGGCACTGGCTCAGTGGTCGAGGCACGCAACCAGAGCCTAAGCTAACGATCGCCTTTCGCCTTCAGGGTGGACCAGACCTCTGAGGGTGGCATGAAAATCCATGGGTCATCTTGGCCTTCTCCTCGGTATCCTGCGTCGAGGGTGGCAGACCCCTAAGCTAGATTCGGGCTAATCCCAAACCGTGCTCCGGAAACGTAACCAATGACCCTTAAGGCTATCGTGCGCTTACACTTCCGTGTCCCTCTTATATCCCTCGCGCTTACGCCCCGGCGCCTTTCTGTTCGGCCGCCCATAGAGCACGGATCACCCGTGTCATTCGGCCCGATCGCTACAGCACGTGCTCATGAATAAGCATCGTGGCTGTCGCCCCCAGCTAATGGGGTGCCTAGGTGGGTGTCTAGATTAAGACATTATATGTTTTGTTTATTTTATTGAGGTTAACAGTTAAAGTTTTTTTAACCTCTGCCCACCAGGATCACGCGTCACGTGGAGCTGGCTTCCAACAAGGTATCCGAGGGCGGCACTGGCTGGGTTAGGTTAGGGGAAAAGACCGTAGTTCTGGGAGTGACCCAGAAACCACGTTGTGCACGGGCCTGCCACACGGACCTCATTTTCAGCCACCACCATCACGGCGAACGGAAAAACATCGCTTATTTAAAGTTAGGAGCTTAAAACGCTCTTCTAGAGTTAGGGGTCGGTCTCAGTTAGGGTCCCGACCTCAGACGACGCCTAAGGTTATGTTTAGGGCTAGAGGTAGGGTTTACGGTTCGAAAAATAGGATTACGACGCACGTCAAAACTCTGGTTATGTTTAGGGCTGGGGATTAGGTTTAGGGTTCTAAAAATTAAGTTTTAAGGCTAACGGTTAGGTTTAGGGCTAGAAAACCGGTTAAGGTTAGGGCTTAGGGCTAGAAAACCGGTTAAGTTTAGGGCTGGGGCTAAAAAAACGGTTATGTTTAGGGCTAAGAGATGGAAACCTGCGGTTATGTTTTGGGTTCAGGAGTGGAGAACGCACTGAATCTTATTTAGGGCTAAGGGTACAGACTAAAATTAAAGCCCTCTTTAGCCCAGCGAAATCCTAAATGTTGAGACACGTCATCAGTAGTAAACCATAGAGTCATAGGGTGTTTCAGCCTTTAATTACTAGACACCCTCGTCCATGGCGGCAAGCCGTAGGTCGATCACTCCCCGGCCCGTGTCCCAAAGCCAATTGAATAAACAATTAATGAATATATACAACAAGGCTACTGAGAAAATATAATTATTTAAGAGAATAAATTATTTATTTATTTATCTATCCATTTATTTATTATTTTGTTTATTTATTTATTAAAATGAAGATTATTTTTTAAGAAAATAATCCTCTTAATTTATTTATATTATATATATTATATTATTTATATAAAATGGTTATATTTAGTTTAGGCCTAATTAAAAAATGTTACTCTAAGGACCTATTTGTAATAATAAGGTGTTAGAGCTGCACATTACAGTTGCCAAACCTGAACCATCACATAATAATAAACATTTACAACACATGTATACAAAGTGAAGACCGGTAGAAGACCATGACTCACCTCCTCTGCCAGTGGCCCTTTTTGTTAACACCGCAAGGTTTCCAGGACCACTCGGGCAGAGTGCTGTGCAGCACGAAGTCTATGTTGAGCCCACAAATCCCAGCGGATGGCCACGAATAAGGCCAACAGGCTTCTACTGGGCAGCCCTCTAGGAAAAATCTATCAAAATGACAGTATAATCCCCAGCCAAGTTAAGTTCTATCAGTGGGAAGCCAGCCCAGGTCCTTAATCGGCTTAATCTCCTCACCGAGGGTGAATTTTCACTTTATGTTGCAGATTATACAAAAAATCTTGGTCAACACGACGCAAAAAACGCTTTGTCTGTATCTTTTGTAGTTTTGGAGTTATTAGTTAAAATGTACTCCAAAATTGCCTTTATGGGCGGAGTTATGCAAATTTACAGGCCTAAAACGTCTTAAACACTATTTAAACTGGTTGGAATTGGGTCAAAACCCATCTAAAGTTAAATTAAACGGGATTTTGGATCGCTGCTAAGGTAAGAGTCTACTCACTTAAATTAAAATAGCTAATAAACGCCTCTAATTTAAAGTTCAGGCCAAAAGTTTCCGGTCTAAACTATTTTATTGTTTATTTTTTCATTTTTTAGCAGGATGGAGCGTAGTTACCATCTCCCCCTTTTTTTTATTTTTAATTATATAGGTCTAAGCCGTGAATATTATCCTATTTGGAAAATTAATTAAATTATTATAAATAAACTAATTTTAAGCCTAATAAATGTACGACGCCTATGGATCTCCATATACATGCCTGAGCTTTAACGCTCTGAGTGGGGTAAGGTCGGGCCGGCGGACGCCTATTTTAGGGTCACTTCAAGGCCAGCGGAGATCTATTAAGGGCAAATGAAGCGGGCACTGGCTCAGTGGTCGAGGCACGCAACCAGAGCCTAAGCTAACGATCGCCTTTCGCCTTCAGGGTGGACCAGACCTCTGAGGGTGGCATGAAAATCCATGGGTCATCTTGGCCTTCTCCTCGGTATCCTGCGTCGAGGGTGGCAGACCCCTAAGCTAGATTCGGGCTAATCCCAAACCGTGCTCCGGAAACGTAACCAATGACCCTTAAGGCTATCGTGCGCTTACACTTCCGTGTCCCTCTTATATCCCTCGCGCTTACGCCCCGGCGCCTTTCTGTTCGGCCGCCCATAGAGCACGGATCACCCGTGTCATTCGGCCCGATCGCTACAGCACGTGCTCATGAATAAGCATCGTGGCTGTCGCCCCCAGCTAATGGGGTGCCTAGGTGGGTGTCTAGATTAAGACATTATATGTTTTGTTTATTTTATTGAGGTTAACAGTTAAAGTTTTTTTAACCTCTGCCCACCAGGATCACGCGTCACGTGGAGCTGGCTTCCAACAAGGTATCCGAGGGCGGCACTGGCTGGGTTAGGTTAGGGGAAAAGACCGTAGTTCTGGGAGTGACCCAGAAACCACGTTGTGCACGGGCCTGCCACACGGACCTCATTTTCAGCCACCACCATCACGGCGAACGGAAAAACATCGCTTATTTAAAGTTAGGAGCTTAAAACGCTCTTCTAGAGTTAGGGGTCGGTCTCAGTTAGGGTCCCGACCTCAGACGACGCCTAAGGTTATGTTTAGGGCTAGAGGTAGGGTTTACGGTTCGAAAAATAGGATTACGACGCACGTCAAAACTCTGGTTATGTTTAGGGCTGGGGATTAGGTTTAGGGTTCTAAAAATTAAGTTTTAAGGCTAACGGTTAGGTTTAGGGCTAGAAAACCGGTTAAGGTTAGGGCTTAGGGCTAGACAAACCGGTTAAGTTTAGGGCTGGGGCTAAAAAAACGGTTATGTTTAGGGCTAAGAGATGGAAACCTGCGGTTATGTTTTGGGTTCAGGAGTGGAGAACGCACTGAATCTTATTTAGGGCTAAGGGTACAGACTAAAATTAAAGCCCTCTTTAGCCCAGCGAAATCCTAAATGTTGAGACACGTCATCAGTAGTAAACCATAGAGTCATAGGGTGTTTCAGCCTTTAATTACTAGACACCCTCGTCCATGGCGGCAAGCCGTAGGTCGATCACTCCCCGGCCCGTGTCCCAAAGCCAATTGAATAAACAATTAATGAATATATACAACAAGGCTACTGAGAAAATATAATTATTTAAGAGAATAAATTATTTATTTATTTATCTATCCATTTATTTATTATTTTGTTTATTTATTTATTAAAATGAAGATTATTTTTTAAGAAAATAATCCTCTTAATTTATTTATATTATATATATTATATTATTTATATAAAATGGTTATATTTAGTTTAGGCCTAATTAAAAAATGTTACTCTAAGGACCTATTTGCAATAATAAGGTGTTAGAGCTGCACATTACAGTTGCCAAACCTGAACCATCACATAATAATAAACATTTACAACACATGTATACAAAGTGAAGACCGGTAGAAGACCATGACTCACCTCCTCTGCCAGTGGCCCTTTTTGTTAACACCGCAAGGTTTCCAGGACCACTCGGGCAGAGTGCTGTGCAGCACGAAGTCTATGTTGAGCCCACAAATCCCAGCGGATGGCCACGAATAAGGCCAACAGGCTTCTACTGGGCAGCCCTCTAGGAAAAATCTATCAAAATGACAGTATAATCCCCAGCCAAGTTAAGTTCTATCAGTGGGAAGCCAGCCCAGGTCCTTAATCGGCTTAATCTCCTCACCGAGGGTGAATTTTCACTTTATGTTGCAGATTATACAAAAAATCTTGGTCAACACGACGCAAAAAACGCTTTGTCTGTATCTTTTGTAGTTTTGGAGTTATTAGTTAAAATGTACTCCAAAATTGCCTTTATGGGCGGAGTTATGCAAATTTACAGGCCTAAAACGTCTTAAACACTATTTAAACTGGTTGGAATTGGGTCAAAACCCATCTAAAGTTAAATTAAACGGGATTTTGGATCGCTGCTAAGGTAAGAGTCTACTCACTTAAATTAAAATAGCTAATAAACGCCTCTAATTTAAAGTTCAGGCCAAAAGTTTCCGGTCTAAACTATTTTATTGTTTATTTTTTCATTTTTTAGCAGGATGGAGCGTAGTTACCATCTCCCCCTTTTTTTTATTTTTAATTATATAGGTCTAAGCCGTGAATATTATCCTATTTGGAAAATTAATTAAATTATTATAAATAAACTAATTTTAAGCCTAATAAATGTACGACGCCTATGGATCTCCATATACATGCCTGAGCTTTAACGCTCTGAGTGGGGTAAGGTCGGGCCGGCGGACGCCTATTTTAGGGTCACTTCAAGGCCAGCGGAGATCTATTAAGGGCAAATGAAGCGGGCACTGGCTCAGTGGTCGAGGCACGCAACCAGAGCCTAAGCTAACGATCGCCTTTCGCCTTCAGGGTGGACCAGACCTCTGAGGGTGGCATGAAAATCCATGGGTCATCTTGGCCTTCTCCTCGGTATCCTGCGTCGAGGGTGGCAGACCCCTAAGCTAGATTCGGGCTAATCCCAAACCGTGCTCCGGAAACGTAACCAATGACCCTTAAGGCTATCGTGCGCTTACACTTCCGTGTCCCTCTTATATCCCTCGCGCTTACGCCCCGGCGCCTTTCTGTTCGGCCGCCCATAGAGCACGGATCACCCGTGTCATTCGGCCCGATCGCTACAGCACGTGCTCATGAATAAGCATCGTGGCTGTCGCCCCCAGCTAATGGGGTGCCTAGGTGGGTGTCTAGATTAAGACATTATATGTTTTGTTTATTTTATTGAGGTTAACAGTTAAAGTTTTTTTAACCTCTGCCCACCAGGATCACGCGTCACGTGGAGCTGGCTTCCAACAAGGTATCCGAGGGCGGCACTGGCTGGGTTAGGTTAGGGGAAAAGACCGTAGTTCTGGGAGTGACCCAGAAACCACGTTGTGCACGGGCCTGCCACACGGACCTCATTTTCAGCCACCACCATCACGGCGAACGGAAAAACATCGCTTATTTAAAGTTAGGAGCTTAAAACGCTCTTCTAGAGTTAGGGGTCGGTCTCAGTTAGGGTCCCGACCTCAGACGACGCCTAAGGTTATGTTTAGGGCTAGAGGTAGGGTTTACGGTTCGAAAAATAGGATTACGACGCACGTCAAAACTCTGGTTATGTTTAGGGCTGGGGATTAGGTTTAGGGTTCTAAAAATTAAGTTTTAAGGCTAACGGTTAGGTTTAGGGCTAGAAAACCGGTTAAGGTTAGGGCTTAGGGCTAGAAAACCGGTTAAGTTTAGGGCTGGGGCTAAAAAAACGGTTATGTTTAGGGCTAAGAGATGGAAACCTGCGGTTATGTTTTGGGTTCAGGAGTGGAGAACGCACTGAATCTTATTTAGGGCTAAGGGTACAGACTAAAATTAAAGCCCTCTTTAGCCCAGCGAAATCCTAAATGTTGAGACACGTCATCAGTAGTAAACCATAGAGTCATAGGGTGTTTCAGCCTTTAATTACTAGACACCCTCGTCCATGGCGGCAAGCCGTAGGTCGATCACTCCCCGGCCCGTGTCCCAAAGCCAATTGAATAAACAATTAATGAATATATACAACAAGGCTACTGAGAAAATATAATTATTTAAGAGAATAAATTATTTATTTATTTATCTATCCATTTATTTATTATTTTGTTTATTTATTTATTAAAATGAAGATTATTTTTTAAGAAAATAATCCTCTTAATTTATTTATATTATATATATTATATTATTTATATAAAATGGTTATATTTAGTTTAGGCCTAATTAAAAAATGTTATTTAAGGACCTATTTGCAATAATAAGGTGTTAGAGCTGCACATTACAGTTGCCAAACCTGAACCATCACATAATAATAAACATTTACAACACATGTATACAAAGTGAAGACCGGTAGAAGACCATGACTCACCTCCTCTGCCAGTGGCCCTTTTTGTTAACACCGCAAGGTTTCCAGGACCACTCGGGCAGAGTGCTGTGCAGCACGAAGTCTATGTTGAGCCCACAAATCCCAGCGGATGGCCACGAATAAGGCCAACAGGCTTCTACTGGGCAGCCCTCTAGGAAAAATCTATCAAAATGACAGTATAATCCCCAGCCAAGTTAAGTTCTATCAGTGGGAAGCCAGCCCAGGTCCTTAATCGGCTTAATCTCCTCACCGAGGGTGAATTTTCACTTTATGTTGCAGATTATACAAAAAATCTTGGTCAACACGACGCAAAAAACGCTTTGTCTGTATCTTTTGTAGTTTTGGAGTTATTAGTTAAAATGTACTCCAAAATTGCCTTTATGGGCGGAGTTATGCAAATTTACAGGCCTAAAACGTCTTAAACACTATTTAAATGGTTGGAATTGGGTCAAAACCCATCTAAAGTTAAATTAAACGGGATTTTGGATCGCTGCTAAGGTAAGAGTCTACTCACTTAAATTAAAATAGCTAATAAACGCCTCTAATTTAAAGTTCAGGCCAAAAGTTTCCGGTCTAAACTATTTTATTGTTTATTTTTTCATTTTTTAGCAGGATGGAGCGTAGTTACCATCTCCCCCTTCTTTTTATATTTTTAATTATATAGGTCTAAGCCGTGATTATTATCCTATTTGGAAAATTAATTAAATTATTATAAATAAACTAATTTTAAGCCTAATAAATGTACGACGCCTATGGATCTCCATATACATGCCTGAGCTTTAACGCTCTGAGTGGGGTAAGGTCGGGCCGGCGGACGCCTATTTTAGGGTCACTTCAAGGCCAGCGGAGATCTATTAAGGGCAAATGAAGCGGGCACTGGCTCAGTGGTCGAGGCACGCAACCAGAGCCTAAGCTAACGATCGCCTTTCGCCTTCAGGGTGGACCAGACCTCTGAGGGTGGCATGAAAATCCATGGGTCATCTTGGCCTTCTCCTCGGTATCCTGCGTCGAGGGTGGCAGACCCCTAAGCTAGATTCGGGCTAATCCCAAACCGTGCTCCGGAAACGTAACCAATGACCCTTAAGGCTATCGTGCGCTTACACTTCCGTGTCCCTCTTATATCCCTCGCGCTTACGCCCCGGCGCCTTTCTGTTCGGCCGCCCATAGAGCACGGATCACCCGTGTCATTCGGCCCGATCGCTACAGCACGTGCTCATGAATAAGCATCGTGGCTGTCGCCCCCAGCTAATGGGGTGCCTAGGTGGGTGTCTAGATTAAGACATTATATGTTTTGTTTATTTTATTGAGGTTAACAGTTAAAGTTTTTTTAACCTCTGCCCACCAGGATCACGCGTCACGTGGAGCTGGCTTCCAACAAGGTATCCGAGGGCGGCACTGGCTGGGTTAGGTTAGGGGAAAAGACCGTAGTTCTGGGAGTGACCCAGAAACCACGTTGTGCACGGGCCTGCCACACGGACCTCATTTTCAGCCACCACCATCACGGCGAACGAAAAAACATCGCTTATTTAAAGTTAGGAGCTTAAAACGCTCTTCTAGAGTTAGGGGTCGGTCTCAGTTAGGGTCCCGACCTCAGACGACGCCTAAGGTTATGTTTAGGGCTAGAGGTAGGGTTTACGGTTCGAAAAATAGGATTACGACGCACGTCAAAACTCTGGTTATGTTTAGGGCTGGGGATTAGGTTTAGGGTTCTAAAAATTAAGTTTTAAGGCTAACGGTTAGGTTTAGGGCTAGAAAACCGGTTAAGGTTAGGGCTTAGGGCTAGAAAACCGGTTAAGTTTAGGGCTGGGGCTAAAAAAACGGTTATGTTTAGGGCTAAGAGATGGAAACCTGCGGTTATGTTTTGGGTTAGGGTTAGGGTTAGGGTTAGGGTTGGGTTAGGGTTAGGGTTAGGGTTAGGGTTAGGTTAGGGGAAAAGACCGTAGTTCTGGGAGTGACCCAGAAACCACGTTGTGCACGGGCCTGCCACACGGACCTCATTTTCAGCCACCACCATCACGGCGAACGAAAAAACATCGCTTATTTAAAGTTAGGAGCTTAAAACGCTCTTCTAGAGTTAGGGGTCGGTCTCAGTTAGGGTCCCGACCTCAGACGACGCCTAAGGTTATGTTTAGGGCTAGAGGTAGGGTTTACGGTTCGAAAAATAGGATTACGACGCACGTCAAAACTCTGGTTATGTTTAGGGCTGGGGATTAGGTTTAGGGTTCTAAAAATTAAGTTTTAAGGCTAACGGTTAGGTTTAGGGCTAGAAAACCGGTTAAGGTTAGGGCTTAGGGCTAGAAAACCGGTTAAGTTTAGGGCTGGGGCTAAAAAAACGGTTATGTTTAGGGCTAAGAGATGGAAACCTGCGGTTATGTTTTGGGTTCAGGAGTGGAGAACGCACTAAATCTTATTTAGGGCTAAGGGTACAGACTAAAATTAGAGCCCTCTTTAGCCCAGCGAAATCCTAAATGTTGAGACACGTCATCAGTAGTAAACCATAGAGTCATAGGGTGTTTCAGCCTTTAATTACTAGACACCCTCGTCCATGGCGGCAAGCCGTAGGTCGATCACTCCCCGGCCCGTGTCCCAAAGCCAATTGAATAAACAATTAATGAATATATACAACAAGGCTACTGAGAAAATATAATTATTTAAGAGAATAAATTATTTATTTATTTATCTATCCATTTATTTATTATTTTGTTTATTTATTTATTAAAATGAAGATTATTTTTTAAGAAAATAATCCTCTTAATTTATTTATATTATATATATTATATTATTTATATAAAATGGTTATATTTAGTTTAGGCCTAATTAAAAAATGTTATTTTAAGGACCTATTTGCAATAATAAGGTGTTAGAGCTGCACATTACAGTTGCCAAACCTGAACCATCACATAATAATAAACATTTACAACACATGTATACAAAGTGAAGACCGGTAGAAGACCATGACTCACCTCCTCTGCCAGTGGCCCTTTTTGTTAACACCGCAAGGTTTCCAGGACCACTCGGGCAGAGTGCTGTGCAGCACGAAGTCTATGTTGAGCCCACAAATCCCAGCGGATGGCCACGAATAAGGCCAACAGGCTTCTACTGGGCAGCCCTCTAGGAAAAATCTATCAAAATGACAGTATAATCCCCAGCCAAGTTAAGTTCTATCAGTGGGAAGCCAGCCCAGGTCCTTAATCGGCTTAATCTCCTCACCGAGGGTGAATTTTCACTTTATGTTGCAGATTATACAAAAAATCTTGGTCAACACGACGCAAAAAACGCTTTGTCTGTATCTTTTGTAGTTTTGGAGTTATTAGTTAAAATGTACTCCAAAATTGCCTTTATGGGCGGAGTTATGCAAATTTACAGGCCTAAAACGTCTTAAACACTATTTAAATGGTTGGAATTGGGTCAAAACCCATCTAAAGTTAAATTAAACGGGATTTTGGATCGCTGCTAAGGTAAGAGTCTACTCACTTAAATTAAAATAGCTAATAAACGCCTCTAATTTAAAGTTCAGGCCAAAAGTTTCCGGTCTAAACTATTTTATTGTTTATTTTTTCATTTTTTAGCAGGATGGAGCGTAGTTACCATCTCCCCCTTCTTTTTATATTTTTAATTATATAGGTCTAAGCCGTGATTATTATCCTATTTGGAAAATTAATTAAATTATTATAAATAAACTAATTTTAAGCCTAATAAATGTACGACGCCTATGGATCTCCATATACATGCCTGAGCTTTAACGCTCTGAGTGGGGTAAGGTCGGGCCGGCGGACGCCTATTTTAGGGTCACTTCAAGGCCAGCGGAGATCTATTAAGGGCAAATGAAGCGGGCACTGGCTCAGTGGTCGAGGCACGCAACCAGAGCCTAAGCTAACGATCGCCTTTCGCCTTCAGGGTGGACCAGACCTCTGAGGGTGGCATGAAAATCCATGGGTCATCTTGGCCTTCTCCTCGGTATCCTGCGTCGAGGGTGGCAGACCCCTAAGCTAGATTCGGGCTAATCCCAAACCGTGCTCCGGAAACGTAACCAATGACCCTTAAGGCTATCGTGCGCTTACACTTCCGTGTCCCTCTTATATCCCTCGCGCTTACGCCCCGGCGCCTTTCTGTTCGGCCGCCCATAGAGCACGGATCACCCGTGTCATTCGGCCCGATCGCTACAGCACGTGCTCATGAATAAGCATCGTGGCTGTCGCCCCCAGCTAATGGGGTGCCTAGGTGGGTGTCTAGATTAAGACATTATATGTTTTGTTTATTTTATTGAGGTTAACAGTTAAAGTTTTTTTAACCTCTGCCCACCAGGATCACGCGTCACGTGGAGCTGGCTTCCAACAAGGTATCCGAGGGCGGCACTGGCTGGGTTAGGTTAGGGGAAAAGACCGTAGTTCTGGGAGTGACCCAGAAACCACGTTGTGCACGGGCCTGCCACACGGACCTCATTTTCAGCCACCACCATCACGGCGAACGAAAAAACATCGCTTATTTAAAGTTAGGAGCTTAAAACGCTCTTCTAGAGTTAGGGGTCGGTCTCAGTTAGGGTCCCGACCTCAGACGACGCCTAAGGTTATGTTTAGGGCTAGAGGTAGGGTTTACGGTTCGAAAAATAGGATTACGACGCACGTCAAAACTCTGGTTATGTTTAGGGCTGGGGATTAGGTTTAGGGTTCTAAAAATTAAGTTTTAAGGCTAACGGTTAGGTTTAGGGCTAGAAAACCGGTTAAGGTTAGGGCTTAGGGCTAGAAAACCGGTTAAGTTTAGGGCTGGGGCTAAAAAAACGGTTATGTTTAGGGCTAAGAGATGGAAACCTGCGGTTATGTTTTGGGTTCAGGAGTGGAGAACGCACTGAATCTTATTTAGGGCTAAGGGTACAGACTAAAATTAAAGCCCTCTTTAGCCCAGCGAAATCCTAAATGTTGAGACACGTCATCAGTAGTAAACCATAGAGTCATAGGGTGTTTCAGCCTTTAATTACTAGACACCCTCGTCCATGGCGGCAAGCCGTAGGTCGATCACTCCCCGGCCCGTGTCCCAAAGCCAATTGAATAAACAATTAATGAATATATACAACAAGGCTACTGAGAAAATATAATTATTTAAGAGAATAAATTATTTATTTATTTATCTATCCATTTATTTATTATTTTGTTTATTTATTTATTAAAATGAAGATTATTTTTTAAGAAAATAATCCTCTTAATTTATTTATATTATATATATTATATTATTTATATAAAATGGTTATATTTAGTTTAGGCCTAATTAAAAAATGTTATTTTAAGGACCTATTTGCAATAATAAGGTGTTAGAGCTGCACATTACAGTTGCCAAACCTGAACCATCACATAATAATAAACATTTACAACACATGTATACAAAGTGAAGACCGGTAGAAGACCATGACTCACCTCCTCTGCCAGTGGCCCTTTTTGTTAACACCGCAAGGTTTCCAGGACCACTCGGGCAGAGTGCTGTGCAGCACGAAGTCTATGTTGAGCCCACAAATCCCAGCGGATGGCCACGAATAAGGCCAACAGGCTTCTACTGGGCAGCCCTCTAGGAAAAATCTATCAAAATGACAGTATAATCCCCAGCCAAGTTAAGTTCTATCAGTGGGAAGCCAGCCCAGGTCCTTAATCGGCTTAATCTCCTCACCGAGGGTGAATTTTCACTTTATGTTGCAGATTATACAAAAAATCTTGGTCAACACGACGCAAAAAACGCTTTGTCTGTATCTTTTGTAGTTTTGGAGTTATTAGTTAAAATGTACTCCAAAATTGCCTTTATGGGCGGAGTTATGCAAATTTACAGGCCTAAAACGTCTTAAACACTATTTAAATGGTTGGAATTGGGTCAAAACCCATCTAAAGTTAAATTAAACGGGATTTTGGATCGCTGCTAAGGTAAGAGTCTACTCACTTAAATTAAAATAGCTAATAAACGCCTCTAATTTAAAGTTCAGGCCAAAAGTTTCCGGTCTAAACTATTTTATTGTTTATTTTTTCATTTTTTAGCAGGATGGAGCGTAGTTACCATCTCCCCCTTCTTTTTATATTTTTAATTATATAGGTCTAAGCCGTGATTATTATCCTATTTGGAAAATTAATTAAATTATTATAAATAAACTAATTTTAAGCCTAATAAATGTACGACGCCTATGGATCTCCATATACATGCCTGAGCTTTAACGCTCTGAGTGGGGTAAGGTCGGGCCGGCGGACGCCTATTTTAGGGTCACTTCAAGGCCAGCGGAGATCTATTAAGGGCAAATGAAGCGGGCACTGGCTCAGTGGTCGAGGCACGCAACCAGAGCCTAAGCTAACGATCGCCTTTCGCCTTCAGGGTGGACCAGACCTCTGAGGGTGGCATGAAAATCCATGGGTCATCTTGGCCTTCTCCTCGGTATCCTGCGTCGAGGGTGGCAGACCCCTAAGCTAGATTCGGGCTAATCCCAAACCGTGCTCCGGAAACGTAACCAATGACCCTTAAGGCTATCGTGCGCTTACACTTCCGTGTCCCTCTTATATCCCTCGCGCTTACGCCCCGGCGCCTTTCTGTTCGGCCGCCCATAGAGCACGGATCACCCGTGTCATTCGGCCCGATCGCTACAGCACGTGCTCATGAATAAGCATCGTGGCTGTCGCCCCCAGCTAATGGGGTGCCTAGGTGGGTGTCTAGATTAAGACATTATATGTTTTGTTTATTTTATTGAGGTTAACAGTTAAAGTTTTTTTTAACCTCTGCCCACCAGGATCACGCGTCACGTGGAGCTGGCTTCCAACAAGGTATCCGAGGGCGGCACTGGCTGGGTTAGGTTAGGGGAAAAGACCGTAGTTCTGGGAGTGACCCAGAAACCACGTTGTGCACGGGCCTGCCACACGGACCTCATTTTCAGCCACCACCATCACGGCGAACGAAAAAACATCGCTTATTTAAAGTTAGGAGCTTAAAACGCTCTTCTAGAGTTAGGGGTCGGTCTCAGTTAGGGTCCCGACCTCAGACGACGCCTAAGGTTATGTTTAGGGCTAGAGGTAGGGTTTACGGTTCGAAAAATAGGATTACGACGCACGTCAAAACTCTGGTTATGTTTAGGGCTGGGGATTAGGTTTAGGGTTCTAAAAATTAAGTTTTAAGGCTAACGGTTAGGTTTAGGGCTAGAAAACCGGTTAAGGTTAGGGCTTAGGGCTAGAAAACCGGTTAAGTTTAGGGCTGGGGCTAAAAAAAGGTTATGTTTAGGGCTAAGAGATGGAAACCTGCGGTTATGTTTTGGGTTCAGGAGTGGAGAACGCACTAAATCTTATTTAGGGCTAAGGGTACAGACTAAAATTAAAGCCCTCTTTAGCCCAGCGAAATCCTAAATGTTGAGACACGTCATCAGTAGTAAACCATAGAGTCATAGGGTGTTTCAGCCTTTAATTACTAGACACCCTCGTCCATGGCGGCAAGCCGTAGGTCGATCACTCCCCGGCCCGTGTCCCAAAGCCAATTGAATAAACAATTAATGAATATATACAACAAGGCTACTGAGAAAATATAATTATTTAAGAGAATAAATTATTTATTTATTTATCTATCCATTTATTTATTATTTTGTTTATTTATTTATTAAAATGAAGATTATTTTTTAAGAAAATAATCCTCTTAATTTATTTATATTATATATATTATATTATTTATATAAAATGGTTATATTTAGTTTAGGCCTAATTAAAAAATGTTATTTTAAGGACCTATTTGCAATAATAAGGTGTTAGAGCTGCACATTACAGTTGCCAAACCTGAACCATCACATAATAATAAACATTTACAACACATGTATACAAAGTGAAGACCGGTAGAAGACCATGACTCACCTCCTCTGCCAGTGGCCCTTTTTGTTAACACCGCAAGGTTTCCAGGACCACTCGGGCAGAGTGCTGTGCAGCACGAAGTCTATGTTGAGCCCACAAATCCCAGCGGATGGCCACGAATAAGGCCAACAGGCTTCTACTGGGCAGCCCTCTAGGAAAAATCTATCAAAATGACAGTATAATCCCCAGCCAAGTTAAGTTCTATCAGTGGGAAGCCAGCCCAGGTCCTTAATCGGCTTAATCTCCTCACCGAGGGTGAATTTTCACTTTATGTTGCAGATTATACAAAAAATCTTGGTCAACACGACGCAAAAAACGCTTTGTCTGTATCTTTTGTAGTTTTGGAGTTATTAGTTAAAATGTACTCCAAAATTGCCTTTATGGGCGGAGTTATGCAAATTTACAGGCCTAAAACGTCTTAAACACTATTTAAATGGTTGGAATTGGGTCAAAACCCATCTAAAGTTAAATTAAACGGGATTTTGGATCGCTGCTAAGGTAAGAGTCTACTCACTTAAATTAAAATAGCTAATAAACGCCTCTAATTTAAAGTTCAGGCCAAAAGTTTCCGGTCTAAACTATTTTATTGTTTATTTTTTCATTTTTTAGCAGGATGGAGCGTAGTTACCATCTCCCCCTTCTTTTTATATTTTTAATTATATAGGTCTAAGCCGTGATTATTATCCTATTTGGAAAATTAATTAAATTATTATAAATAAACTAATTTTAAGCCTAATAAATGTACGACGCCTATGGATCTCCATATACATGCCTGAGCTTTAACGCTCTGAGTGGGGTAAGGTCGGGCCGGCGGACGCCTATTTTAGGGTCACTTCAAGGCCAGCGGAGATCTATTAAGGGCAAATGAAGCGGGCACTGGCTCAGTGGTCGAGGCACGCAACCAGAGCCTAAGCTAACGATCGCCTTTCGCCTTCAGGGTGGACCAGACCTCTGAGGGTGGCATGAAAATCCATGGGTCATCTTGGCCTTCTCCTCGGTATCCTGCGTCGAGGGTGGCAGACCCCTAAGCTAGATTCGGGCTAATCCCAAACCGTGCTCCGGAAACGTAACCAATGACCCTTAAGGCTATCGTGCGCTTACACTTCCGTGTCCCTCTTATATCCCTCGCGCTTACGCCCCGGCGCCTTTCTGTTCGGCCGCCCATAGAGCACGGATCACCCGTGTCATTCGGCCCGATCGCTACAGCACGTGCTCATGAATAAGCATCGTGGCTGTCGCCCCCAGCTAATGGGGTGCCTAGGTGGGTGTCTAGATTAAGACATTATATGTTTTGTTTATTTTATTGAGGTTAACAGTTAAAGTTTTTTTTAACCTCTGCCCACCAGGATCACGCGTCACGTGGAGCTGGCTTCCAACAAGGTATCCGAGGGCGGCACTGGCTGGGTTAGGTTAGGGGAAAAGACCGTAGTTCTGGGAGTGACCCAGAAACCACGTTGTGCACGGGCCTGCCACACGGACCTCATTTTCAGCCACCACCATCACGGCGAACGAAAAAACATCGCTTATTTAAAGTTAGGAGCTTAAAACGCTCTTCTAGAGTTAGGGGTCGGTCTCAGTTAGGGTCCCGACCTCAGACGACGCCTAAGGTTATGTTTAGGGCTAGAGGTAGGGTTTACGGTTCGAAAAATAGGATTACGACGCACGTCAAAACTCTGGTTATGTTTAGGGCTGGGGATTAGGTTTAGGGTTCTAAAAATTAAGTTTTAAGGCTAACGGTTAGGTTTAGGGCTAGAAAACCGGTTAAGGTTAGGGCTTAGGGCTAGAAAACCGGTTAAGTTTAGGGCTGGGGCTAAAAAAAAGGGTTATGTTTAGGGCTAAGAGATGGAAACCTGCGGTTATGTTTTGGGTTCAGGAGTGGAGAACGCACTGAATCCTATTTAGGGCTAAGGGTACAGACTAAAATTAAAGCCCTCTTTAGCCCAGCGAAATCCTAAATGTTGAGACACGTCATCAGTAGTAAACCATAGAGTCATAGGGTGTTTCAGCCTTTAATTACTAGACACCCTCGTCCATGGCGGCAAGCCGTAGGTCGATCACTCCCCGGCCCGTGTCCCAAAGCCAATTGAATAAACAATTAATGAATATATACAACAAGGCTACTGAGAAAATATAATTATTTAAGAGAATAAATTATTTATTTATTTATCCATTTATTTATTATTTTGTTTATTTATTTATTAAAATGAAGATTATTTTTTAAGAAAATAATCCTCTTAATTTATTTATATTATATATATTATATTATTTATATAAAATGGTTATATTTAGTTTAGGCCTAATTAAAAAATGTTATTTTAAGGACCTATTTGCAATAATAAGGTGTTAGAGCTGCACATTACAGTTGCCAAACCTGAACCATCACATAATAATAAACATTTACAACACATGTATACAAAGTGAAGACCGGTAGAAGACCATGACTCACCTCCTCTGCCAGTGGCCCTTTTTGTTAACACCGCAAGGTTTCCAGGACCACTCGGGCAGAGTGCTGTGCAGCACGAAGTCTATGTTGAGCCCACAAATCCCAGCGGATGGCCACGAATAAGGCCAACAGGCTTCTACTGGGCAGCCCTCTAGGAAAAATCTATCAAAATGACAGTATAATCCCCAGCCAAGTTAAGTTCTATCAGTGGGAAGCCAGCCCAGGTCCTTAATCGGCTTAATCTCCTCACCGAGGGTGAATTTTCACTTTATGTTGCAGATTATACAAAAAATCTTGGTCAACACGACGCAAAAAACGCTTTGTCTGTATCTTTTGTAGTTTTGGAGTTATTAGTTAAAATGTACTCCAAAATTGCCTTTATGGGCGGAGTTATGCAAATTTACAGGCCTAAAACGTCTTAAACACTATTTAAATGGTTGGAATTGGGTCAAAACCCATCTAAAGTTAAATTAAACGGGATTTTGGATCGCTGCTAAGGTAAGAGTCTACTCACTTAAATTAAAATAGCTAATAAACGCCTCTAATTTAAAGTTCAGGCCAAAAGTTTCCGGTCTAAACTATTTTATTGTTTATTTTTTCATTTTTTAGCAGGATGGAGCGTAGTTACCATCTCCCCCTTCTTTTTATATTTTTAATTATATAGGTCTAAGCCGTGATTATTATCCTATTTGGAAAATTAATTAAATTATTATAAATAAACTAATTTTAAGCCTAATAAATGTACGACGCCTATGGATCTCCATATACATGCCTGAGCTTTAACGCTCTGAGTGGGGTAAGGTCGGGCCGGCGGACGCCTATTTTAGGGTCACTTCAAGGCCAGCGGAGATCTATTAAGGGCAAATGAAGCGGGCACTGGCTCAGTGGTCGAGGCACGCAACCAGAGCCTAAGCTAACGATCGCCTTTCGCCTTCAGGGTGGACCAGACCTCTGAGGGTGGCATGAAAATCCATGGGTCATCTTGGCCTTCTCCTCGGTATCCTGCGTCGAGGGTGGCAGACCCCTAAGCTAGATTCGGGCTAATCCCAAACCGTGCTCCGGAAACGTAACCAATGACCCTTAAGGCTATCGTGCGCTTACACTTCCGTGTCCCTCTTATATCCCTCGCGCTTACGCCCCGGCGCCTTTCTGTTCGGCCGCCCATAGAGCACGGATCACCCGTGTCATTCGGCCCGATCGCTACAGCACGTGCTCATGAATAAGCATCGTGGCTGTCGCCCCCAGCTAATGGGGTGCCTAGGTGGGTGTCTAGATTAAGACATTATATGTTTTGTTTATTTTATTGAGGTTAACAGTTAAAGTTTTTTTTAACCTCTGCCCACCAGGATCACGCGTCACGTGGAGCTGGCTTCCAACAAGGTATCCGAGGGCGGCACTGGCTGGGTTAGGTTAGGGGAAAAGACCGTAGTTCTGGGAGTGACCCAGAAACCACGTTGTGCACGGGCCTGCCACACGGACCTCATTTTCAGCCACCACCATCACGGCGAACGAAAAAACATCGCTTATTTAAAGTTAGGAGCTTAAAACGCTCTTCTAGAGTTAGGGGTCGGTCTCAGTTAGGGTCCCGACCTCAGACGACGCCTAAGGTTATGTTTAGGGCTAGAGGTAGGGTTTACGGTTCGAAAAATAGGATTACGACGCACGTCAAAACTCTGGTTATGTTTAGGGCTGGGGATTAGGTTTAGGGTTCTAAAAATTAAGTTTTAAGGCTAACGGTTAGGTTTAGGGCTAGAAAACCGGTTAAGGTTAGGGCTTAGGGCTAGAAAACCGGTTAAGTTTAGGGCTGGGGCTAAAAAAAAGGGTTATGTTTAGGGCTAAGAGATGGAAACCTGCGGTTATGTTTTGGGTTCAGGAGTGGAGAACGCACTGAATCCTATTTAGGGCTAAGGGTACAGACTAAAATTAAAGCCCTCTTTAGCCCAGCGAAATCCTAAATGTTGAGACACGTCATCAGTAGTAAACCATAGAGTCATAGGGTGTTTCAGCCTTTAATTACTAGACACCCTCGTCCATGGCGGCAAGCCGTAGGTCGATCACTCCCCGGCCCGTGTCCCAAAGCCAATTGAATAAACAATTAATGAATATATACAACAAGGCTACTGAGAAAATATAATTATTTAAGAGAATAAATTATTTATTTATTTATCCATTTATTTATTATTTTGTTTATTTATTTATTAAAATGAAGATTATTTTTTAAGAAAATAATCCTCTTAATTTATTTATATTATATATATTATATTATTTATATAAAATGGTTATATTTAGTTTAGGCCTAATTAAAAAATGTTATTTTAAGGACCTATTTGCAATAATAAGGTGTTAGAGCTGCACATTACAGTTGCCAAACCTGAACCATCACATAATAATAAACATTTACAACACATGTATACAAAGTGAAGACCGGTAGAAGACCATGACTCACCTCCTCTGCCAGTGGCCCTTTTTGTTAACACCGCAAGGTTTCCAGGACCACTCGGGCAGAGTGCTGTGCAGCACGAAGTCTATGTTGAGCCCACAAATCCCAGCGGATGGCCACGAATAAGGCCAACAGGCTTCTACTGGGCAGCCCTCTAGGAAAAATCTATCAAAATGACAGTATAATCCCCAGCCAAGTTAAGTTCTATCAGTGGGAAGCCAGCCCAGGTCCTTAATCGGCTTAATCTCCTCACCGAGGGTGAATTTTCACTTTATGTTGCAGATTATACAAAAAATCTTGGTCAACACGACGCAAAAAACGCTTTGTCTGTATCTTTTGTAGTTTTGGAGTTATTAGTTAAAATGTACTCCAAAATTGCCTTTATGGGCGGAGTTATGCAAATTTACAGGCCTAAAACGTCTTAAACACTATTTAAATGGTTGGAATTGGGTCAAAACCCATCTAAAGTTAAATTAAACGGGATTTTGGATCGCTGCTAAGGTAAGAGTCTACTCACTTAAATTAAAATAGCTAATAAACGCCTCTAATTTAAAGTTCAGGCCAAAAGTTTCCGGTCTAAACTATTTTATTGTTTATTTTTTCATTTTTTAGCAGGATGGAGCGTAGTTACCATCTCCCCCTTCTTTTTATATTTTTAATTATATAGGTCTAAGCCGTGATTATTATCCTATTTGGAAAATTAATTAAATTATTATAAATAAACTAATTTTAAGCCTAATAAATGTACGACGCCTATGGATCTCCATATACATGCCTGAGCTTTAACGCTCTGAGTGGGGTAAGGTCGGGCCGGCGGACGCCTATTTTAGGGTCACTTCAAGGCCAGCGGAGATCTATTAAGGGCAAATGAAGCGGGCACTGGCTCAGTGGTCGAGGCACGCAACCAGAGCCTAAGCTAACGATCGCCTTTCGCCTTCAGGGTGGACCAGACCTCTGAGGGTGGCATGAAAATCCATGGGTCATCTTGGCCTTCTCCTCGGTATCCTGCGTCGAGGGTGGCAGACCCCTAAGCTAGATTCGGGCTAATCCCAAACCGTGCTCCGGAAACGTAACCAATGACCCTTAAGGCTATCGTGCGCTTACACTTCCGTGTCCCTCTTATATCCCTCGCGCTTACGCCCCGGCGCCTTTCTGTTCGGCCGCCCATAGAGCACGGATCACCCGTGTCATTCGGCCCGATCGCTACAGCACGTGCTCATGAATAAGCATCGTGGCTGTCGCCCCCAGCTAATGGGGTGCCTAGGTGGGTGTCTAGATTAAGACATTATATGTTTTGTTTATTTTATTGAGGTTAACAGTTAAAGTTTTTTTTAACCTCTGCCCACCAGGATCACGCGTCACGTGGAGCTGGCTTCCAACAAGGTATCCGAGGGCGGCACTGGCTGGGTTAGGTTAGGGGAAAAGACCGTAGTTCTGGGAGTGACCCAGAAACCACGTTGTGCACGGGCCTGCCACACGGACCTCATTTTCAGCCACCACCATCACGGCGAACGAAAAAACATCGCTTATTTAAAGTTAGGAGCTTAAAACGCTCTTCTAGAGTTAGGGGTCGGTCTCAGTTAGGGTCCCGACCTCAGACGACGCCTAAGGTTATGTTTAGGGCTAGAGGTAGGGTTTACGGTTCGAAAAATAGGATTACGACGCACGTCAAAACTCTGGTTATGTTTAGGGCTGGGGATTAGGTTTAGGGTTCTAAAAATTAAGTTTTAAGGCTAACGGTTAGGTTTAGGGCTAGAAAACCGGTTAAGGTTAGGGCTTAGGGCTAGAAAACCGGTTAAGTTTAGGGCTGGGGCTAAAAAAACGGTTATGTTTAGGGCTAAGAGATGGAAACCTGCGGTTATGTTTTGGGTTCAGGAGTGGAGAACGCACTGAATCCTATTTAGGGCTAAGGGTACAGACTAAAATTAAAGCCCTCTTTAGCCCAGCGAAATCCTAAATGTTGAGACACGTCATCAGTAGTAAACCATAGAGTCATAGGGTGTTTCAGCCTTTAATTACTAGACACCCTCGTCCATGGCGGCAAGCCGTAGGTCGATCACTCCCCGGCCCGTGTCCCAAAGCCAATTGAATAAACAATTAATGAATATATACAACAAGGCTACTGAGAAAATATAATTATTTAAGAGAATAAATTATTTATTTATTTATCCATTTATTTATTATTTTGTTTATTTATTTATTAAAATGAAGATTATTTTTTAAGAAAATAATCCTCTTAATTTATTTATATTATATATATTATATTATTTATATAAAATGGTTATATTTAGTTTAGGCCTAATTAAAAAATGTTATTTTAAGGACCTATTTGCAATAATAAGGTGTTAGAGCTGCACATTACAGTTGCCAAACCTGAACCATCACATAATAATAAACATTTACAACACATGTATACAAAGTGAAGACCGGTAGAAGACCATGACTCACCTCCTCTGCCAGTGGCCCTTTTTGTTAACACCGCAAGGTTTCCAGGACCACTCGGGCAGAGTGCTGTGCAGCACGAAGTCTATGTTGAGCCCACAAATCCCAGCGGATGGCCACGAATAAGGCCAACAGGCTTCTACTGGGCAGCCCTCTAGGAAAAATCTATCAAAATGACAGTATAATCCCCAGCCAAGTTAAGTTCTATCAGTGGGAAGCCAGCCCAGGTCCTTAATCGGCTTAATCTCCTCACCGAGGGTGAATTTTCACTTTATGTTGCAGATTATACAAAAAATCTTGGTCAACACGACGCAAAAAACGCTTTGTCTGTATCTTTTGTAGTTTTGGAGTTATTAGTTAAAATGTACTCCAAAATTGCCTTTATGGGCGGAGTTATGCAAATTTACAGGCCTAAAACGTCTTAAACACTATTTAAATGGTTGGAATTGGGTCAAAACCCATCTAAAGTTAAATTAAACGGGATTTTGGATCGCTGCTAAGGTAAGAGTCTACTCACTTAAATTAAAATAGCTAATAAACGCCTCTAATTTAAAGTTCAGGCCAAAAGTTTCCGGTCTAAACTATTTTATTGTTTATTTTTTCATTTTTTAGCAGGATGGAGCGTAGTTACCATCTCCCCCTTTTTTTTATTTTTAATTATATAGGTCTAAGCCGTGAATATTATCCTATTTGGAAAATTAGGGTTAGGGTTAGGGTTAGGGTTAGGGTTAGGGTTAGGGGTTAGGGTTAGGGTTAGGGTTAGGGTTAGGGTTAGGGTTAGGGGTTAGGGTTAGGTTTTTGGAAACGTACAATGACCCCCCCATCACAGGGTCTTAACCTGCGTGGATGTAGCGGGAGCCAAGGGTGAGGCACTGGCCGGCGCATGTTATTGCACAGCTATCGCTCTGTCAGACTTTTGATGTATTTTTTAAAAGAAATAATAACAGAGAGGTGAGCCACTGGAGTGAGTGGGTCAGTCTCCAAGTTAAAGATTTCTTTAGAGAGAGATTAAATGTGTTCTTTTAGTTATTTATTTGTTTATTTGTTTATTTATTTATTTATTTATTTATTTATTTATTTAATCATTTATTCATTGTTTTAATTATTTATTTATTTATTTGTAACTTTTTTGGAAAAAAGATTTTTTATTTTTTAATTACTGGTCACAAATATTTAATGAATTTTAGGACACATCATCAGCAGTGCACCTCAGGCTCAACGGGTGTTTCGGCCTTTGATCACTGAACACCCTCCTCTGAGGCGGCCAGCCGTAGGTGGATCAAGCCTCGGCCTGTGTCCCATGTCCAATCAGAAGCTAACTAATGCTAATGCTAATTAACTCCTCCGTATGGGTGGAGTCATTGAACTATTTTGCCTATTAACCTATTTTCCCTATCTATTTATTTGTTTATAATGGGCTCAAATATGGTTTTAAAAAGAGAGTGGAAACGAAGGAGAGCAGAATGGGAGAGAGCTTATCCTTATCTTAAATGCTACCACTTTGCTATTGTTATTGTTAACATTATTTGAGTATTATTTCTATCAATAGTGCTAACCTG
The DNA here is from genome assembly GCF_022655615.1 of Tachysurus fulvidraco. Taxonomy (NCBI): domain Eukaryota; kingdom Metazoa; phylum Chordata; class Actinopteri; order Siluriformes; family Bagridae; genus Tachysurus; species Tachysurus fulvidraco. The sequence continues at coordinate 25,596,372 of NC_062528.1, read as the reverse complement.
AACATTTTCTAAAATGTAGTGAGGAACACAGAAAGCTAACATGGTGTGGGTGCAGTGTGGTGCATGATGTGCTGTCGTGTGGTCGGTGCTAGCCACCAGTAGAAGACTTGGCCCCATTTAAGGTCTGTTGGCCCCAGACCACCGCCCTGCGTGCTGTCCTAGTGGACCCAGGGAGGCCGGCTACAAACCTCACCCAGCCGAGAATGTCACTTGTTAACACCGCAAGGTTTCCCGAGACATTCTGGCAGGGTCGACGAACAGGTCCGCGAACGAGTCCAACGCTGTCCTAGTAGACCCACGGAGGCCAAAAACTCACCTTGGAGGCCGTATACTCACCTAGGGTCTGAGAACTGGATCGACGCACCCGGGAGGCGTTGCAGGGGCACTGGCCGAGCACCTCTTCGTTAACACCGCAAGGTATCCGAGAGGCTCGGTTCGTTCCCTTTTCCTAGCTAAACCAGGGGTCCAGAGTGCAATGCAAAAAGCATCACCCCCAGATGGCCCTGGGCGGGTAGCAACCCAGCGGATGGCTTCCTTACGAATTCCAAAATGAAATTTTTCAGAAAGACATCAAGCTTCTACTAGGTTGAGTCCCCAAGGGTTGAGCGTACATCAGCGGATTCTTCCCTACGTTATTCCAAGGCTGTCACCGATGGAATAGTTTCGGGAAAAATCAGGCTTCTACTGATGTAGCCGCCCCCCAGCTCGAATCTCTATGGATCAAGCTGAAATCATGTGCCTAAAATGAACCTCTTTCACCAAGAGGGTAGATTTTTAAAAATTTCTCGTGGGTTAGGGTTAGGGTTAGGGTTAGGGTTAGGGTTAGGGTTAGGGTTAGGGTTGGGGGTAGGGTTGGGGTTGGGGGGTAGGATTGGAGTCCCCAGACCGTGGTCCCAATTAAGGGACTCACGTTGTGCACGGGCCTGCCTAACATGGGTTAGGGTTAGGGTTAGGGTTAGGGTTAGGGTTAGGGTTAGGTTTTTGGAAACGTACAATGACCCCCCCATCACAGGGTCTTAACCTGCGTGGATGTAGCGGGAGCCAAGGGTGGGTTAGGGTTAGGGTTAGGGTTAGGGTTAGGGTTAGGGTTAGGGTTAGGGGTTAGGGTTAGGGTTAGGGTTAGGGTTAGGGTTAGGGTTAGGTTGTGTGGTCAAAACGAAAATGCACATATGTGCAAATGCACATTTTTTCTCATTTTTTGCTCTAGAGCTCTGAAATTTGGTATGTATACTAATTAGGGGGCTGGGAGTTGATTGCACATGGTTTCAGCTCGATAGCGCCACCAGCAGTGGAGATAGGGTATTGTACATTTTCCTTTGGGTTTATGTTCAAAATTGACATCTATATATACTATTTGGAAGTGACTGGACATGACTGTGGTGTTTTTGAGTCTATATGAGCTTTGGGTTTGAGTTTGGACTTTGACAATTTTTCAAAAAATTAGGGTTACGATTAGGGTTACAGTTAGGGTAATAGGGATAAATGCGAAAGTGCACCCCTCTGCATCAGGGGGTGCACTTCGTTTCTGTAGGTCCTAGGAGGCTGAAATTTGGTATATATACTAATTAGGGTTAGGGTTAGGGTTAGGGTTAGGGTTAGGGTTAGGGGTTAGGGTTAGGGTTAGGGTTAGGGTTAGGTTAGGGGAAAAGACCGTAGTTCTGGGAGTGACCCAGAAACCACGTTGTGCACGGGCCTGCCACACGGACCTAGGGTTAGGGTTAGGGTTAGGGTTAGGGTTAGGGTTAGGTTAGGGGTTAGGGTTAGGGTTAGGGTTAGGGTTAGGGTTAGGGTTAGGTTGTGTGGTCAAAACGAAAATGCACATATGTGCAAATGCACATTTTTTCTCATTTTTTGCTCTAGAGCTCTGAAATTTGGTATGTATACTAATTAGGGGGCTGGGAGTTGATTGCACATGGTTTCAGCTCGATAGCGCCACCAGCAGTGGAGATAGGGTATTGTACATTTTCCTTTGGGTTTATGTTCAAAATTGACATCTATATATACTATTTGGAAGTGACTGGACATGACTGTGGTGTTTTTGAGTCTATATGAGCTTTGGGTTTGAGTTTGGACTTTGACAATTTTTCAAAAAATTAGGGTTACGATTAGGGTTACAGTTAGGGTAATAGGGATAAATGCGAAAGTGCACCCCTCTGCATCAGGGGGTGCACTTCGTTTCTGTAGGTCCTAGGAGGCTGAAATTTGGTATATATACTAATTAGGGTTAGGGTTAGGGTTAGGGTTAGGGTTAGGGGTTAGGGTTAGGGTTAGGGTTAGGGTTAGGTTTTTGAAAGAGTACAATGACTCCCCCCATCACAGGGTCTTAACCTGCGTGGTTAGATAGGGAGACAAGGGAAAGGCACTGGCCGACGCATGTTATTGCTACAGCTATCGCTCTGTCAGAACTTTGTATGTATGTAGGTCCCAAATGGGCCTTGAGGAACAAGGAGGTGAGCCACTGAGTTGAGTGAGTCAGTCTCCAAGTTTTAGGATTTTCCTAAGAAAGAGGAAGTGTTCATTTATGTAATTAATTAATTAATTAATTAATTATGCATTCATTCATTCACACATTCATTCAATTATTTATTTATTATTTAAAAAGAATTAATTTTATAATTAAAGGTTTATTTAAGGTTGTTAAACAAACACTTTAAGAATTTCAGGACACATCATCAGCAGTGCACCTCAGGCTCAACGGGTGTTTCGGCCTTTGATCACTGAACACCCTCCTCTGAGGCGGCCAGCCGTAGGTGGATCAAGCCTCGGCTTGTGTCCCATGTCCAATCAGAAGCTAACTAATGCTAATGCTAATGAACTCCTCCGTATGGGTGGAGTCATTGCACTATTTTGCCTATTAACCTATTTTATCTATCTATTTATTTGTCTATAATGGGCTCTAATTTGCTCTTAAAAGAAGAGAGTGGAAGTGAAGGAGAGCAGAATGGGAGAGAACTTGTCTCTCTCTTTAACGTTACCATTTTGCTACTGTTATTGTTAACATTATTATTATTATCATTATTATTATTATTATTAGTGTAAAGCATTATTTCTATCAAAGTGCTACACAAGTGAAATTGGGAAGCTAACATGGTGTGGGTGCAGTGTGGTGCAGTGTGGTGCATGATGTGCTGTCGTGTGGTCGGTGCTAGCCACCAGTAGAAGACTTGGCCCCATTTAAGGTCTGTTGGCCCCAGACCACCGCCCTGCGTGCTGTCCTAGTGGACCCAGGGAGGCCGGCTACAAACCTCACCCAGCCGAGAATGTCACTTGTTAACACCGCAAGGTTTCCCGAGACATTCTGGCAGGGTCGACGAACAGGTCCGCGAACGAGTCCAACGCTGTCCTAGTAGACCCACGGAGGCCGAAAACTCACCTTGGAGGCCGTATACTCACCTAGGGTCTGAGAACTGGATCGACGCACCCGGGATGCGTTGCAGGGGCACTGGCCGAGCACCTAGGGTTAGGGTTAGGGTTAGGGTTAGGGTTAGGGTTAGGGTTAGGGTTAGGGTTAGGGGTTAGGGTTAGGGTTAGGGTTAGGGTTAGGGTTAGGTTTAGAGTTGGGGTTAGGGTTAGGGTTGGGGTTAGGGTTAGGGTTAGGGTTAGGGTTAGGGTTAGGGTTAGGGCTAGGGTTAGGGTTAGGGTTAGGGTTAGGGTTAGGGTTGGGGACCCCAGACCTAGGGTTAGGGTTAGGGTTAGGGTTAGGGTTAGGGTTAGGGTTAGGGGTTAGGGTTAGGGTTAGGGTTAGGGTTAGGGTTAGGGTTAGGGTTAGGGTTAGGGTTAGGGTTAGGGTTAGGGTTAGGGTTAGGGTTAGGGTTAGGGTTAGGGGTTAGGGTTAGGGTTAGGGTTAGGGTTAGGGTTAGGGTTAGGGGTTAGGGTTAGGGTTAGGGTTAGGGTTAGGGTTAGGGTTAGGGTTAGGGGTTAGGGTTAGGGTTAGGGTTAGGGTTAGGGTTAGGGTTAGGGTTAGGTTGTGTGGTCAAAACGAAAATGCACATATGTGCAAATGCACATTTTTTCTCATTTTTTGCTCTAGAGCTCTGAAATTTGGTATGTATACTAATTAGGGGGCTGGGAGTTGATTGCACATGGTTTCAGCTCGATAGCGCCACCAGCAGTGGAGATAGGGTATTGTACATTTTCCTTTGGGTTTATGTTCAAAATTGACATCTATATATACTATTTGGAAGTGACTGGACATGACTGTGGTGTTTTTGAGTCTATATGAGCTTTGGGTTTGAGTTTGGACTTTGACAATTTTTCAAAAAATTAGGGTTACGATTAGGGTTACAGTTAGGGTAATAGGGATAAATGCGAAAGTGCACCCCTCTGCATCAGGGGGTGCACTTCGTTTCTGTAGGTCCTAGGAGGCTGAAATTTGGTATATATACTAATTAGGGTTAGGGTTAGGGTTAGGGTTAGGGTTAGGGGTTAGGGTTAGGGTTAGGGTTAGGGTTAGGTTTTTGAAAGAGTACAATGACTCCCCCCATCACAGGGTCTTAACCTGCGTGGTTAGATAGGGAGACAAGGGAAAGGCACTGGCCGACGCATGTTATTGCTACAGCTATCGCTCTGTCAGAACTTTGTATGTATGTAGGTCCCAAATGGGCCTTGAGGAACAAGGAGGTGAGCCACTGAGTTGAGTGAGTCAGTCTCCAAGTTTTAGGATTTTCCTAAGAAAGAGGAAGTGTTCATTTATGTAATTAATTAATTAATTAATTAATTATGCATTCATTCATTCACACATTCATTCAATTATTTATTTATTATTTAAAAAGAATTAATTTTATAATTAAAGGTTTATTTAAGGTTGTTAAACAAACACTTTAAGAATTTCAGGACACATCATCAGCAGTGCACCTCAGGCTCAACGGGTGTTTCGGCCTTTGATCACTGAACACCCTCCTCTGAGGCGGCCAGCCGTAGGTGGATCAAGCCTCGGCTTGTGTCCCATGTCCAATCAGAAGCTAACTAATGCTAATGCTAATGAACTCCTCCGTATGGGTGGAGTCATTGCACTATTTTGCCTATTAACCTATTTTATCTATCTATTTATTTGTCTATAATGGGCTCTAATTTGCTCTTAAAAGAAGAGAGTGGAAGTGAAGGAGAGCAGAATGGGAGAGAACTTGTCTCTCTCTTTAACGTTACCATTTTGCTACTGTTATTGTTAACATTATTATTATTATCATTATTATTATTATTATTAGTGTAAAGCATTATTTCTATCAAAGTGCTACACAAGTGAAATTGGGAAGCTAACATGGTGTGGGTGCAGTGTGGTGCAGTGTGGTGCATGATGTGCTGTCGTGTGGTCGGTGCTAGCCACCAGTAGAAGACTTGGCCCCATTTAAGGTCTGTTGGCCCCAGACCACCGCCCTGCGTGCTGTCCTAGTGGACCCAGGGAGGCCGGCTACAAACCTCACCCAGCCGAGAATGTCACTTGTTAACACCGCAAGGTTTCCCGAGACATTCTGGCAGGGTCGACGAACAGGTCCGCGAACGAGTCCAACGCTGTCCTAGTAGACCCACGGAGGCCGAAAACTCACCTTGGAGGCCGTATACTCACCTAGGGTCTGAGAACTGGATCGACGCACCCGGGATGCGTTGCAGGGGCACTGGCCGAGCACCTAGGGTTAGGGTTAGGGTTAGGGTTAGGGTTAGGGTTAGGGTTAGGGTTAGGGTTAGGGTTAGGGGTTAGGGTTAGGGTTAGGGTTAGGGTTAGGGTTAGGGTTAGGTTTAGAGTTGGGGTTAGGGTTAGGGTTGGGGTTAGGGAAAAAGCAAGGAACCGGCCCCCCCTCTCGAGGGACCGGGTTAGGGTTAGGGTTAGGGTTAGGGTTAGGGTTAGGGTTAGGGTTAGGGTTAGGGGTTAGGGTTAGGGTTAGGGTTAGGGTTAGGGTTAGGGTTAGGGTAGGGTTAGGGTTAGGGTTAGGTTTTGAAAGGGTACAATGACTCCCCCCATCACAGGGTCTTAACCTGCGTGGTTAGATAGGGAGACAAGGGAAAGGCACTGGCCGACGCATGTTATTGCACTGCTATCGCTCTATCAGAATTTTTGTTTCCATTTAGACCACACTGGGATTTCTTTGAGGTTTGTGCAAAAGGAGGCGAGCCACCTGGTTGAGTGGGTCAATCTCCTGTATCAAAGGTCTTCAAGTTTTTTTGAGACCTTATTAGGAAGACGTTGTTCATGGATGAAAGTTTTTCCGAAGGAGAAATCTAAAATAAGAGAGAGTCTCAAAAAAGGAGGATACTCTGTCTCTTTTTAGCTGCTGCCAAAATTGGTTCTTGTTTTTAGCGGTTTTTTCGCTGCCTACTATGTTCCGAATTGTAAACATGAGAAGTAAAAATAGGGATCCAAAATAAGAGAGAGCCTCTGAAAGGGAGGATACACTCACCTATTTTAGCTAACGCCAATTCTGGGTATAATTTTGTTAGCAACGCTACTAAAGACATTTACAATGCGAGAAGAGAACCCGGAAGTAAGCCGTGAAATCGGGAAGCTAAAGGTGAAAATCGGGATTTAAAATAAGAGAGAGCCCCTGAAAAGGAGGATGCACTCCCCTATTTTAGCCAGCGTCAATTCTGGGTATAATTTTGTTAGCAACGCTACTTAAGACATTTACAATGCGAGAAGAGAACCCGGAAGTAAGCCGTAAAATTGGGAAGCAAAATAAGAGAGAGCCCCTGAAAAGGAGGATGCACTCCCCTATTTTAGCCAACGTCAATTCTGGGTATAATTTTGTTATCAACGCTACTTAAGACATTTACAATGCGAGAAGAGAACCCGGAAGTAAGCCGTACACTCGGGAAGCTAAAGGTGAAAATCGGGATCTAAAATAAAGAGAGAGCCCCTAAAAAGGAGGATACACTCCCCTATTTTAGCCAACGTCAATTCTGGGTATAATTTTGTTAGTAACGCTACTCAAGACATTCACAGTGCGAGAAGAGTACCCGGAAGTAAGTCGTAAAATCGGGAAGCTAAAAGTGAACATCTATGTTCTAAATGGGAAATTAGCAGCGCTACTTGAGCAAAATTTACTGAGCCTATTAACAGTGCAAAAAGAGGAATCGTTTCGTTGACTACTATGTTCTAATTTGTAAAAATGGGGAATCAAAAGTAAAAATAGGGATCTAAAATAAGAGAGAGCCTCTGAAAAGGAGGATACGCTCACTCATTTTAGCTAATGTCAATTCTGGGTATCATTTTGTTAGTAACGTCACTTCAAGCAAAGTTTACTGAGCTATTAACAATGCAAAAGAGGAAATGGGAATTAAGATTTTTTGTGACCTTATTAAAAAAGTTGTTTACTTATTTCATTTTTTCAAAATTACAGTTTTGACACTTTACTGGTTTATTTTAAAAGGATTTTAAGATTGCTTTTAACTAAATTTTAGGACACATCATCAGTAGTGCACCTCAGGATCGCAGGGTGTTTCGGCCGTTAGTCACTAGACACCCTCCCCTGAGGCGGCCAGCCGTAGGTGGATCAAGCCTCGGCTTGTGTCCCATGCCCAATCAGGAAGTGGCCGTTTCTAAAGCTAAAGCTAAGTATCTAATCTATAGTGAATAAGTTGTTAAGCTATTAACCTATTTGACCTATTTTACCTAATCTATTTGTTGATTTTTCTAAAATAGAAAGGTTTCTAAAGGAGGAATCTAAAATAAGAGAGAGACACAGAAAAGGAGGATACTCCGTCTCATTTTAGCTACTGCCAAAGTTAAGCTAAGAGTAAAAATAGGGATCTAAAATAAGAGAGAGCCTCTGAAAGGGAGGATACACTCACCTATTTTAGCTAGCGTCAATTCCGGGTATAATTTTGTTAGCAACGCTACTTAAGACATTTACAATGCGAAAAGAGAAAACGGGAATGAGACGCGAAAAGCTTAAAGTAAAAATAGGGACCTAAAATAAGAGAGAGCCCCTAAAGGAGGATACACTCCCCTATTTTAGCCATCGTCAATTCTGGATACAATAATAACAATTTTTTTACTGAGTCATTAACAATGCAAAAAGAGGAAACGTTCTAGACTGTTAAAATTGGGAAATTAGCAGCGCTATTTTTACTGAGCCATTAACAGTGCAAAAAGAGAAAACGTTTCACTGACTACTATGTTTTAAATTGTAAAAACGGACTAAAATAAGAGAGAGCCTCTGAAAGGGAGGATACACTCACCTATTTTAGCTAACGTTAATTCTGGGTATAGCTTTGTTAGCAACGCTACCTAAGCCAAATTTTACTGAGATATTTACAAAGTAAAAAGAGAGAACGGGAATGAGACTTAAAATTGGTAAGCTAAATAGGGAGCTAAAATAAGAGAGAGCCCCTAAAAGGAGGATACACTCTCCCATTTTAGCCAAGTTAGCAACGCTACCTAAGTCAAATTTTACTGAGACATTTACGAAGTAAAAAGAGAGAACGGGAATGAGACTTAAAATTGGTAAGCTAAGTAGGGATCCAAAATAGGAGAGAGCCCCTAAAAAGGAGGATACACTCTCCCATTTTAGCCAACGTCGCTACTTTAAGCAAAATTTTCTGAGCCATTAACAATGTAAAAAGAGAAAACGGGAAGCCAACAAGGTGTGGGTGCAGTGTGGTGCACAATGGACTGTTGTATGGTCGGTGCTAGCCACCAAAAGAAGACTCGGCCCCATTTAAGGTCTGTTGGCCCCAGACCACCGCCCTGCGTGCTGTCCTAGTGGACCCAGGGAGGCCGGCTACTTACCTCACCCTGCCCAGAATGTCTCTTGTTAACACCGCAAGGTTTCCCGAGACACCCGAGCAGAGTCTGCGACTAGGTCTACCAACTAACAGATTCCTAATTCTATCACCCGGGCACCCCGTCACGGATATTGTGAGATATCCAGGGTGCCTGGTTGGGCCCTGACCAAGCATCCCTTCGTTAACACCGCAAGGTATCCAAGATGCATGGTCTGTCCCTGTCTAGCTAAACCAGGGGTCCGGAGTTCGATGTGCAATACACCGTCCCGGATGGCCCTGGTCGGGTAGCATCCCAGCGGATGACTTCCTTACAAATTCCTCCCCACAAGGAGTTGGAATTCTTCAGGAAGCAATCAAGCTTCTACTGGGTTGGTTCCCCAAGGGTAGGGCATACGCCAGCGGATTGATTCCTTACCTTATTCCAAAGCCAATGCTTCCAGAATACCTTCAGGAATAATCAGGCTTCTACTAGCGAAGCCGCCCCGACTTGGATTCCTGCTGTCTGAGTTAGGCAGGTGGTGTAAATGTCCCGTTTTTCAGGTGAGGGTAGATTTTTTAGTAAGTTCAAATTTGGTATTTTTGGACACAAAAGATCATGGTGATCGTGAGGAAAAAAACGGCATGTCGATAGCTCGAACGGTTCCCGAGATATTTGCATTTAAAGTGGGAAAAAGAGAGATCCAAGATCCTCTTCTGTGAAGTGGGCGTGGCTAACTCCCGTTTTTGGGAATTCATGAATATTTGTAAGTTTTATGATGAAAATATTATTATTTATTGATTATTTGTTTATTTTCAATGCTTTTTGTCTTAATGAAGTTCAAAATCCGTTGTGTTTTTCATCTTTATATGATGAAAACAGAACAAATTTTCTATTATACTTGGATTAATTTTTCCTTTTACCAAATGAATTTATTTGTATTGTTAACATGAAAATCATTCATAATTTGCTTTGTTTTCCATTTTAACATATTTATTATTCTATTTTTGTTAATCTTTAGCAGTTAAGATTGGGATGGGGACCGGGGCGTGGTTGGGTTTTAGGGTTAAGGCTGGGGTCAGGGCCAGAGCTGGGGGCCCGGATTAGGTCGGGTTTGGGCTGTGGTTAGGGTTAGGGATGGTTATTTATGTGTTTTTACGTACTTTTATGTCCGTACTTACCTGTTCCAGAACTTACCTGTCCCGTTTACCGAAAATTACCTTAAATTACCTTTTACTTACCTTGTACCTATCATTTTCATATTATAGTTGTTGTTATCGCATACTTAGGGTTAGGACAGGATGGGGGCCGGGGTGTGGTTAGGGTTGAGGTTAGGGTTGGGGGCTGGGGTTAAGGTTAGGTTTTTGGGCTATAGTTGGGGCTGGGGCTGCCGTTAGGTTTCGGGGGGAGGGGGGGGGGGGGTTTGGGTCAAGGCGCCAGGCTAGGATAAGGTGTTAATAATGGTTTTGGCGCCTGAAATTAGTGGTGCGGTATTGTGTAGTGTAATGTATGTGTAATGTATGTGTGGTGGCATTATATTTTTGTCCGCACTTACCTGATCCCGTACTTACCTGTCCTTTGTAATTTAGTGGAGAATCAGCAGTCATGTGTTAGGGTTGAGTTAGAGTTAGGTTTTAGGGTTTGGGTTAGGGTCATACTCCTGTCCTTTTACATTGAGACAGTGGGTTTAGGGGTTAGGGTGGGGGCTCAAGGAAGGGTTGGGTTAGGGGCCGCATTGAAGGGTGTACGTGGTGTTATTATAATATTTTAATTTTTGCCTGTACTTACCCGTCACCGAACT